>NC_084821.1:28554947-28702689 GCF_958449725.1 Rosa rugosa | reverse complement strand
ATAGGAAGCGATTCAAAGTGGGTTCTCTTCGCCTCAATCCCCTCTTGAGGTCTGTGGAAGAATTGGAGCATGAAACGAGCTGTGGAGGGCGGTGCAAGGCCGAGAAGTTTGGCCGCGGAGCTGCGTCGGACCCAGATGTGAACTTCCGATTCCGGCCACCATCGCCGGTGTTTCTTGAGGGCTTTTGGAGCTCACAGGAAGTAGATGCTTTCTCCCAAGGTGGCTTGCAACGATTCAAAGTGTGGAGGTCGAATTTTGAAGATTGTGATTCTAGGGTTCTTCGAATTTCTGAACTTGCGAGATGATTGATGGTTTGAGTTGGCGGACGATTGTGAATCGTATCTTGGTTGTTAGAGAAGACGCAATAGGATTTGGATGTGAGTAAATCTCACGTGGTTCATTTATGAACGAGTTTACTTATTAGTGGGAATTGTGTGATAAATTGTGAAATCGTTTTTCATAAATAAATATTTGTTTTAAAATTATATGGACTTGATCGTCAACGGTTCATAGGTAAGTAAAATGAAGTTTTATTATAAAAATGAATTTCTTGATTTTAATACGTATGAACTATAGTTGGTATTAGTGGTCATTCCTGCGTGAATGACTACGTATATATATATATATATATATATATATATATATATATATATATATATTTATGTGAAATATATATATCTGGATGGTGTGGCGTTGTGATATGTATATGTTTGATGATTATACTGTTGAAAGAGTGAATTGAAACTGTGATGTGACATTGTGACTCGTGGGAGATTTCCTTAAAAGGTTTTCTTCTGAGGGCCAAGTGGTCCGAAGTCTGACGATTACAGTGGTAACCTGTTAGGGGGGTTTGGTTCTGAGGGCCAGGTGGTCCGAAGTCCGATGGTTACAGTGGTAACCTGTTGTTAAGTCATCGGATGCTTGCACTTTGGTCAAGGGGGCAGGTTACGATACAGTTATCGGATGCTTGTACCTTGGTCAAGGGGGCAGGTTACGATACAGTTATGGTGTAAGTCATCGGATGCTTGCACCTTGGTCAAGGGGGCATGTTACGATTCAGTTATCGGATGCTTGTACCTTGGTCAAGGGGGCAGGTTACGATACAGTTGGAGCTGTAGTATGTCTGTCAATATACTTCTTGGGGAATAACTTTGAGTTATTGTGTGCCCTTGGGTATATTTGTTTAAAAGAGAGTGTGTGGTGATTTGTGTGATGAGCTGTGTGGTGATTGGCGTTATTAATGGATGTTTTTAGTAAATGTTCTATTTATTTCTATTTTTGAATTGTTTGTTTTAATGTAATCTTCTGAACTAAGTTATATGCAGAGATTACTGCTTTTTGAATTGTTTGTTTTAATGTAAATTCCTGAACTAAACTCTATGCAGGGATTTATATGATTTCTATTGTTTGTTTTTAATGTGATCTCCTGAACTAAGTTTCTATGCAGAGATTACTGATTTTGCTTAATTCTTATTGTGGGTACAGTTGTGGGTTGTGATCTGTAGTGATTGGAAAATGAGTTGGGATGGCATGATTTTGGCAACCGCATTATGTTGAGGGAAATGAGTATGATTTCCTGGTTGTGCCGTGGAGGCAAGGGAATGGTGATCTGATAGATTGTGGGGACGTAAAATGTTTAAAATATTGGGAGTTATTTGTATAATTGGAGATTGTGGGAAATAGGATAAAATGAATTGAGAGACAGAGCATGTGAGTTTTTAGTTGGGTTGAAATTATTGAGCATGTTATTGATTAATTTGAACTTGACGTTTTGTTGTGATAATTGCATATTGTTTTTGTTAGGCTAAGACGGTGAAAACATGTATTTTGTGGAATTAAATATTGTTGTTTGGACCCAAAATAAGCATTTTGGCCTGACAAGGCACGTCTTGGAGAAATTGAGCCAATATCAGTGGCTCAAGCTATATATTGTCGACAAGCTCGAAATATATATTTAGAGGCTAAATAAAGCCTACTATGGAAGTATGACAAGTCAACTTTAGCATATTTTCCTACTTCGGCTAAGAAAAACCGAGCTAGACAAGGAAGGAGGGGTGGCAGACTAACCAAATGAAATCAAAATGTGCTGAAACTTTCCAGATCCATTCTAGACAGCCCAAGGATCATTTCTTATGAAGAGTGCCAGAGTTTTTTTTGAGTGGAAGGCCTTCAAACAATCAGCCCAATTTTCTACAGAAGCAAAACTGGAAAACTGGACCTGTAAGAGGTCCAGCAGCATTTTCGGCCCAACCACATGGAATAAAAATCTGAAAATTTGTCAGCATGATCTAAACTCATAGTGGAACATTTCATATGAAGAAGTCGAAGGCATATAATGAAGTCTTGTAGGAGAAATAATTGAAGGAATCAAGGGGCAGAAACTGACCTAAAACCAGCTCAATATTCACATGTTCATGTTTCCTACCCACATGAAGAAAGCTTGATGCTTTTCTCTTTTTCCTTTGATATATTTTTCTTCTACAATCTCTTTAATAGATCATCACCACTTCCATGTTGCTGCACCTTCATGCTTTGCTTTCATTTCATCTTTTCTCTATCTTTTCCATATTTTACAAGTGAACTTAGATCTACTTTCATTATTTTTATTCCACTCATCATTTCACTCTTCTTTTTCTTCCCTATATAAACACCTTCTCCTCTCATTCTAAAAACACACATTCACAACATCAAAACATCTCTAAGATGATCTAAGTTCTCTCTAGAGCAAACCTCTCTAAGAGCAACTTCTCTCCCTCTCTTTCTCTTTCTCTTACCGGTGATCACACTCCTAGTCCTAGTCTTCTCAGAAGCCGACTTTCAGTGCCACCAAACCCTCTGTCAACGTGCTTCGGTCCTAGTCTCCTCGGGAGCCGACGGTAGTGCCGCGACCACAACGGTTACAGAACCAGCCAAGCAAGGGTAACGCCCTAGCAACCCAGCCAAGTTAAAGTCACGCTTTAGCAAGATCTCAACATTTCCCGGTGATTTCGCTCTGCTCAATCTGCAATATTGAGTATCGATTGTGTTAACAAGAAGAAACTTCAGCAAAGTCCTCACCACGAGGCAGAAAGAATCCCCACGACGAGGTTGGTGCTCTCCTCGTCTACAATCGCTTGAAAGAAGTCAGGTTAAGGGACATCCCCGACGACCGCACCCGAACGGTGCTGGCACGCCCGCGCAGAAAAGAGACTGTTGACCAGCTGCAGCAAAATTGGAGCCAAACATTTTGGCACGCCCAGTGGGACAACATCAGAGTTTTTTCTCTTGAAGCACATTCAACCACCGGGCTTCAAAACAAACATTTTGGCACGCCCAGTGGGACAAGGTTAGAATTTTTTTTTTTTCTTGAAGACATTCAACCACCGGGCTTCAAAACAAACATTTTGGCACGCCCAGTGGGACTACACCAAGAGTCTTTTTGTGTTCACCATCATTGGGATGCCAGAGGAAAATCTTTACCAAAAGAAATTCCTAAAGTGAATAGATGGTCAATGTTGCCACCACTGGCGATACTGCCATTAATGATGAGTTTATGCCTATTCCCATCCCAGAGGGGGCAAGCATTGAGGAACAGCTGGCGATCATCATGGCCAACGTCGAGAGGCATAAAGAAAAGCGAGCTAGGGACATGGCCAGTTTGATCGCAAAAACAAAGCAGAGGTTTCGCGATTGGGACCAAGAAATTGAGCAGAACGCTCGAGAAGCTAGAGAACAATTCTATAAGCCTTTCTTGAGCAGCGACAAACAGACCACTCAACATGCCGCGAACATCACATCTGAGTTCACAACCTTACGCGAGGAAGGTTCCAGCTTGGCTAATTCGCAGCAAGGCGAATTGGGACGTCAAAAACCTGCTCGCGAAGAGGTCATTTCTGAGACTAACTTGCCTATAGGTGGCAATCAACGTAAGGGTCTCACTGTTGAGTCACAGCCTTACACAGAGGTTGTGCATGGAGAAGACGGTCCACAAGAATGTTTTTCTGACAATGAAATTGTCTCTGAACATATAACTGATTTCTCCACTGATCAAGCCAAATATGTGGCTACTGATCAGATGCTTGGGGGGCAAGATATGACCCATGATCATCCCTTTGATCAAGAGAAGTTGGCGACAGTTGGCGACAAAGCCGATCTTGGGACACCGTCATCTCCCAAATTGCAATTGAAGATCATGCCTCGTCAACCAACAAAGATACTTGGGAGGCAAGATTACCCCTCTCTCGAGCCAAATTCCTCCAAATTCTTCAAGGAGAAGTATCTTTGTTCTTTTCCTACAAGCTCTCACAGGAGGGATTTTTACCCTACAAATTTTGATACATCGGAGCTTGGAATGAAGCATAGATGGCCTCCCCCGTGGTCTTCTAGAGGTTAGCCAAACGTGTCGCTGCTAGCTCCTTGCTTTGTTGTTAATTTCCTGTCAGTTTTTAGTTTTTTACCTTTATTTTCATAATTAAAAAAAAAAAAAAAAGAAGTTGAATTTGGTAAGGGGTTGTGAATCATAACGGAATAGGTGAAGTCTCTTTTGTTAATATTGGCCTAAACTCCTTATTGGTGCCTAGTTCAGGTCCCTTAAGGTTAAGTGAGGCTTTTATTAACACTTGTTGAACTGTCTTCACACTTATGACATTTCTCATCTTAGTAAGTATAGCCTATGTGAAATGGTGTCTAGAAAGGGGACAACGTTCATGACAGGTTCTTGAATCCAGAAGTGCGCGCAAATGGGCCTAAACCACTATGTGGGAGTAGCTCATGCCAAAATGGATTCTGCCTCTCTTGTTCGCCCTCCCCCACCTGGCCATTTCAGTAAGGTTGCCCAAAGGATTTGAAAGAAAATTTGTGTCTAGGCGACTATACTTGGGCCACATGTCTAAACCTTGATTCACAATGTCTTATTAAAATTAAAAAATACAAAAATACAAAAATACAAAAAGAGTTTCAAATTTGTGCGTCGCGGAGGATGCAAAAAATTGTGTTCTTGCCTAATAGTGGCTGGAACTTGCTAATATACTTAAGAGGCCATTGGTATTGGTCTGGGCACATATACAAGAGGCATTTAATATGCCTAGTATGGTATTAGCAGTGGAGGAGGTCAAATCAATATTTTTGCCAATAATTGTGGCGAAAGCTGGGTTGCGAATTGTTGGCAGCGAAGTGGTTTTAATTACATGGCCTCGCAAAGGATGGTTCGCGAAGGAAGACTGGCGATTAATATATGTATGCTCACTATGTATAATTAAGAGGGAGAGAGGCTACTGTTCAAGTAACTTTAGTCAAGCCAATACAAGTGGCTTTGGAGCAACGACATTATAAGAGGAGTGCTGATTCAAGACCTCTTCAGTCAAGACGAAGACCTTTGACTTCGAGGTCTGGGGGGCAATGTTTGGACCCAAAATAAGCATTTTGGCCTGACAAGGCACGTCTTGGAGAAATTGTGCCAATATCAGTGGCTCAAGCTATATATTGTCGACAAGCTCGAAATATATATTTAGAGGCTAAATAAAGCCTACTATGGAAGTATGACAAGTCAACTTTAGCATATTTTCCTACTTCGGCTAGGAAAAAACGAGCTAGACAAGGAAGGAGGGGTGGCAGACTAACCAAATGAAATCGAAATGTGCTGAAACTTTCCAGATCCATTCTAGACAGCCCAAGGATCATTTCTTATGAAGAGTGCCAGAGCTTTTTTTGAGTGGAAGGCCTTCAAACAATCAGCCCAATTTTCTACAGAAGCAAAACTGGAAAATTGGACCTGTAAGAGGTCCAGCAGCATTTTCGGCCCAACCACATGGAATAAAAATCTGAAAATTTGTCAGCATGATCTACACTCATAGTGGAACATTTCATATGAAGAAGTCGAAGGCATATAATGAAGTCTTGTTGGAGAAATAATTGAAGGAATCAAGGGGCAGAAACTGACCTAAAACCAGCTCAATATTCACATGTTCATGTTTCCTACCCACATGAAGAAAGCTAGATGCTTTTCTCTTTTTCCTTGGATATATTTTTCTTCTACAATCTCTTTAATAGATCATCACCACTTCCATGTTGCTGCACCTTCATGCTTTGCTTTCATTTCATCTTTTCTCTATCTTTTCCATATTTTACAAGTGAACTTAGATCTACTTTCATTATTTTTCTTCCACTCATCATTTCACTCTTCTTTTTCTTCCCTATATAAACACATTCTCCTCTCATTCTAACACACACATTCACATTCAACAACAACATCTCTAAGATGATCTAAGTTCTCTCTAGAGCAAACCTCTCTAAGAGCAACTCCTCTCCTTCTCTTTCTCTTACCGGTGATCACACTCCTAGTCCTAGTCTTCTCAGAAGCCGACTTTCAGTGCCACCAAACCCTCTGTCAACGTGCTTCGGTCCTAGTCTCCTCGGGAGCCGACGGTAGTGCCGCGACCACAACGGTTACAGAACCAGCCAAGCAAGGGTAACGCCCTAGCAACCCAGCCAAGCTAAAGTCACGCTTTAGCAAGATCTCAATACTTCCCGGTGATTTCGCTCTGCTCAATCTGCAATATTGAGTATCGACTTGTGAACAAGAAGAAACTTCAGCAAAGTCCTCACCACGAGGCACAAAGAATCCCACGACGAGGTTGGTGCTCTCCTCGTCTACAATCGCTTGAAAGAAGTCAGGTCAAGGGACACCCCCGACGACCGCACCCGAACGGTGCTGGCACGCCCGCGCAGAAAAGAGACTGTTGACCAGCTGCAACAAAATTGGAGCCAAACAATTGTTGCTTTAATTATTCTCACGAGTTGAGAAATTATAAGCATGCGTGACGTGAGTCACTTTATTTGAGTTTACTCATACAGGCTTAAAAAGCTTACCGGGTTTGTTTTGTTCAAACCGGTGCACTATTCTATGGTGTAGGGTTTATTGTGCAGGTTAGGATATCGATTAATCGTCGTCGAAGCTGAGGGGTACGTTCGGTAGCGTGGACGTCAAAGGGTACTCTTAGTTTTAAGTCTTCCGCTGTGTAGTGAGTTGTGGTGGGTGTGTTTACTTATTGAATTGTCATTCAGTTTAATTTGTAAACTATTTATAATGTAATATGTGATTCTAAAGAACGAGTCGGTATTGACATTGTGAGTTCAGTTTGTTTGTTGCATAGTTTAACTGAAAATTTTTCTAAGTGTCTTATTGTGATTGTTTGTTCTTGCGTTTCGGATTTGAATTTCTTTATTCAAAATTCGGGGCGTGACAGAAACCTACCACAGTAAAAATCTCATATTTATAATAAATTTACCATGAACAATAACTTCCACATTTTAAGCTATAGCTTTCACATACGAACTCCGATTTAAGTGTACCACATGTCCACGAACTCGGTTTAACGTCCCCTACAACTTTCGTGAAGAAAATTTTCTCAAATGGTTAATCCATAAAAAGTCAACTTCTAGCACTCCCCTAAATGATAAAAAAACTAAAACCGAGGACAATAAAACGTATAGTAATTCAGTTAGACACAGTAAAAGGGTAAATCAGATACGGGGCGTAACAGTACATGTACATTGTTCATGTATAATATATCGGTCACTCAAAAAAGAGATATATTGACATATTGACAAAAATATATCAAACGTTGCTCACAACTATAATCACAATCAAAGCTTCATTTAATCTGTAAGTCACACCTATAACACAATTTGTATTTGCTTCCTTATCAAAATATATTTATTTTCTTGTTCACCAAAAATATATTTATTTTCTTTCATGATTTTATTTTATTTTTATTATATATAACAATTTGTGAATGAGTCGAACGAATATCGCATTTACTGCATAAATTAAATGGTTAAATAAAAAAGAAAAAGAAAAAGCTTAAATTGCAGGGAGGTATTTACCGTAGTTGCTCATTAGACGATGGAGATGGAGATGAGAGCCGAAGAGGAGATAGAACTAGGACAAGACTTAACCCCATCACTCCCTCCTCTCTCTTTCGCTCTCCACGACTCCCTTCTCTCCTCTCACTGCTCTTCCTGCTTCTCTTCCCTCCCTCCTCAACCTTTTCCCCCTCTCCATACCCCTCCCTTTCCCAACAATTCCCACCATGTCCACTACTGCTCCCCACTCTGCTCCGCCTCCGATTCTCCCCTCCACCTCTCCAGCGCCGAGCCTCGTCTTCTCCTCCTCCTCCATTCCCACCCCCACGGCGACTCCTCGGACCTCCGCGCCGCCCTCCGCCTCCTCCACTCCCTTCCCGCCACCTCTCCCCCCGCACTTCCCCGCATCTCCGGCCTCCTGACCAACCGCCTCAGATTCATTGACCACGATGATGATCTCAGAATTCGCGACGGCGCCAGGGCTATGTTTCTCGCCAGGACAATGCGGGACGCTCAGGACGACGACGACGCCGTTTTGGAGGAGGCTGTGCTGTGCCTGGTCCTGACCAACGCCGTCGAGGTCCAGGATAACACCGGCCGCACCCTCGGAATTGCAGTGTACGATTCCTGCTTCTCTTGGATCAACCACAGCTGTTCTCCCAATGCCTGCTACCGCTTTCTGCTGTCCTCGCCGTCGCCGCCGCAGTGCGCTGAGACGCCGCTGCGTATTGTCCCCGCCGGCCAAGTAAAACCATATATTTACTTGTTCTTCATTTTATATAGTGCAATAAAATTAAGAGTTTTGACATCCAGGTTTGTTGCAGATTGAGGGTGGTGTTTGTAGCAAGAATTTGTTAACAAAAGGTATTATGGTTGTTAATTTCGATTCGTTTTAATTGATTTTTTAGATTACGAATTTCGAATTTGAACTTTAGCTTATTTTTGAATGTAGAATGCGGGAAATATGGTCCAAGAGTGATAGTTAGGAGCATCAAGAGAATCAATAGGGGAGACGAAGTCACTATTACGTACACTGACTTGTTGCAACCAAAGGTATCTATGATTTTCAGATGCCTTGCACCCATTATCAACTCAATCTTATGTTAGATCACTTATTGGAACATAATGATATGAGAATCAGCTGGTGACATTCTATGTTTAAGAACCCTGTCCGAGGCTTCTTTTCATTACGAGGCTTACAGGAACCCTTTCTCAGTGGCTGAATTCCTATCATGTTTATGTTCTTCATTTGATTAATGAGGTATTTCATTATGATCCTATATCTTTCTTGTATTAATTCCAGGCTATGAGGCAGTCTGAATTATGGTCAAGGTATCGGTTTGTGTGCTCATGTAAGAGATGTAGTGCATCACCCTTAACTCATGTCGACCATGCTTTGGAGGTATGAAATCTTGTTGGTCTTTGTGTACTTTTTCTAAACTACTGGGTTTAAATATAAGGTTGTACTTGCTACACAATGGCTAATGATCTATATCTTTTTTGTTACTGTTTTTAGTTATGTGCATCGGTTTAATACTTCATAATCAAATGTCGTAACACTTATTTATCAATTTATATAGCCCAGATCATTTCATGCATGCCCTCATTTTTTTTATTCTTTTAACTATCAGCAGTGAGCCTGCTTTATTCCTTTGTATTGTTTCAGTCTTTGATGATTCCACCATTCTGCAACCTGGTTGTCTGCGTGCTGAAAAACCTAGTAATAATCTTTTGGTTCTATATTATTTATGGATGTAATGTTATTTTACTAATCTAAGTGTGATCCATCCACGGTCTTTTCACAGATCTAAACACGTCTATGAGTTCCATATCTGTGGCAGTGGCCCTGTAAAGTGAAGATTTACATCATTGAAATGTCCTATGTTCCTCATATCTTATTCATATTTTTTGTACTTACTGATTCTTAAAAAGTCAGTTTGGCATTCTCCCCTAATTTCATTCATTACTATTTGGAAGGACCTTATGGTATTACTTTTAGAAATTTCTTGCTACTAGTACTTTAGTGTGTGCGTACAAACGATCCAGTATCTTTGAAGAAAAGCACCTCTTCAAACTTTGAACCAATTAAGAACTACGATCTTAACAATTTTTTTTTTCCCATTATACCTCTCGCAACTTCATTTGCAAAATTGGATATCTTGAACGAGTATTAACGTTCATTTTCAATCCTCCAGGATATCTATGCAGTCAATTTCAACTCTTCCAGATTGAGTTCAGATATTAGCTTCAATAGAGACAAGGCAACTGAAAGATTGACTGATTACATTGATGATGCTATAGCTGACTATCTGTCAATTGGTAATCCTGAATCTTCTTGTCAGAGGCTTGAGCAGGTACTCACACAAGGTCTTTCTGATAACCAGCAAGAGGGAAATGAAGAAAAATCAGAGTTAACTTTCTGGTTGAACCCATTGCATCACCTCTCTCTAAATGCGTACACCACATTGGCTTCAGCGTATAAAATCCTTGCAGATGACCAATTAACTTTATCTTCTTCAATAGAGTCAATAGGCAATCATGTAATGAAAGCTTTTGGCATGAGCAGGACAAGCGCGGCATACTCATTGTTGCTCGCAGGCGCAGCTCACCATCTCTTTAACTCTGAATCTTCCCTAGTTGTAAATGTTGCACATTTCTGGACGATCGCTGGGGATTCCTTGCTAAATCTTGCTAAGAGCTCACTCTGGAGTGAGATAAACAGATGGGATTTGCCTGTGTCAGACCACTTGGAACTATACCGTATTGCAAAATACAAATGTCCAAAGTGCTCATTGATGGATAAATTCGAAACTTATTCATTTCATGATCCAGTGAAGCATGCAGATTTTGAACATGCATCGAAGGAGTTTCTTGATTGTGTCACTAACTTAACACAAAAAGTTTGGTATTTTCTGGTTCAAGGTTGCCGCTATCTGGGACTTTGTAAGAATCCTATAGATTTTTGCTGGCTTGACACTTCAAAATATTCAAGTGAATGTGAAGTTCTTACTCAGTCTACTGGTACTAACTGTGGGAATAAAAGAAGTTTTTCTGGAAGTGAAGCAGAGGAAGACACCAACCAGTTAAGGATGTATGTTTTATATCTCGGTGTCCATTGCTTACTATATGGAGAATTTCTTGCGAGCATATGTTATGGTAGGTATTCCCATTTGACTTGTCATGTTCTTAACATTTTAGATCGTGAAGAGAAATCATCAAATCCTTGTCATTGACTGCACATTGAGTTTGAGAAAATGTTAATTTATACTCGGTTTGCTGTTGATTACTGTATTTAGTTTCATTTACGTTAGGGGATGAGGTGTTTAAGGATATCGAATGAGGAAGAGAATGAACGAGTTTTTGTGATCATTAAGCAAAAGAATTGCTGAAACTTTTGCTCGTTGCAGCAACTCATCATGGCTTAAATTAACATGCGCACACCAAATATGTCTATCTGGACATTGCAATCGCATCCTATATTCCCATAGAAGAAGCGTGATGTTTCGGGTTAGAACTCGAGCTCTTAGTGGAATATGACTTCTTCCATTGATACAGTTGAAGCTATCCAAGGATGATGATATCGACAGGGACTTTGGAATTGGGTTAGGACTTTGAACATTATGAGATTGAAAGACAAAGTGTTTTGGGTTCGACCTTCGTAGCCAAGGCTCATTTCATACTCTCCCCTATCTCAAAAGGGCTTATGCATTCCTCTCGTAGTTCACAAATTGAGTGTTCGAGAGAGTGATACATTCATTTTAGTGGCTTCTCCCAACGCTTCACAGTTCACCCTACTCTTTCATTTCCGCTTAAGCTTCTCCGGTTTTGGGGATTACTTGATTAGATACTCGAGAACCATCATTTTTTCAAAGAACAGCTTTTATGAGGGTAGGCGTAAAAGTATGATTAGTTCCACAAATCTCACTGCACTAACCATTGTAAACTCCCTCCTCATTTTACCGCCGTGGAGATCTAATTTAAACGACCAAGTACAACATTACATTTGAAAATGAAAATGAAGTAATAAAACTCAATCGGAGCAACAAGGTTATAGTACTTGAGATATTGAAATTTCGGAGCCGGAAACTGTTAGATTGTAAATTGTGTTTTTATCTATATTCGTCGTGCCTCTCAGAGTTGATTGTGTTTTTTTTTTTTTTAATTTCAATTTCTTTTCAAAACTTTGAATTTTGATGTGTCACTGAATCTAAAGACCCAAGCGTTTCTTCTTGTGCAGAGAAGAAATGAAGAACTCTACTTATAAACCTTTTCATATCTATTTGTTTTTTCATATAATAAATAATTTTAAGGGGCCGTGACCACTTACCCAATTTTAGTTTAAAAATTGCTCACTTGCTCCACTAAGAGTTTTTTAACCCCAATTACCCGATCTAATATATATTGACTGTATTACCCTCATTTTAATTAACAAATACTCTCTCTCTCCTCCACTCAGCCTCTCTCTCCTCCAGACTCTCTCTCTCTCCTTCAGAATCTCTCTCTCTCTCCACCGTCGCTGGAAATATGCCAGAAATCAAACTCCAGATCAGAACTCGACGCCGCCATCTCACCAGGGCCTTAGACGATGCCATTTCGCTGAAAAACTCGATTATGATCCACGAAGCGGTAATCTTTCCTCGCCGGAGGCAAGAGGGTCCGACCCGTTCTGTGTGTCGCAGCGTGCGAGATCGTCAGAGGGTCTGAGTCAGTTACCATGCCGGCGGCCTGCGCCGTCAAGATGATCCACGCCATGTTGTTGATGTCACGCCCCGAATTTTGAATAATAAATTCAAATCCGAAACATGAATTAAACCACTTAATCAAATAAACGTTCTGAATTTTTTTCTCAATATAATCTCACCACAAGGTACACAAACTCCAAATCTCGAAACCTCGAGTTCATTATTACAATTCACTCTCACAAGCAATATTGTAAAGCTCTAAATGAGCATAACACACCTCACAACTTACAATTGCTGTAAAACTCTAACAATTGCTCTAACCGCACGGTCACCGTCCTGGTTCTCCTGTCCTGTAGGATTACCCGCTACACAATTTGAATAGTGTACCGGGAGTTGCAACAACACAAAACCCGGTAAGCTTTTGACAGCTAGTATGAGTAAACAAGAAAGAACTGTTGATTTATTAAATTACAAGACCACCACAAACCCACGTTACTTTCTCACTCTCATATATATATATAGACACTTATGAGTTACTCTCAATTTAGCTCATAAGATCACTCACTCTCATATATATATATATACACTTATGAGTTACTCTCAATTTAGCTCATAAGATCACTCACTCTCATATATATATATATATAGACACTTATGAGTTACTCTCAAATTCGATCATAAGATTTCCCAACATTTGGTAGACAGACTCATATATATATATAGACCCTTATGAGTTACTCTCAATTTCCCTCATAAGGTTACCATATATATATTGACACTTATGAGTTACTCTCAATTTCACTCATAAGGTCACTCCACATTTGGCAGACAGACTAGAGCTCTAACTGAACGTAACCACTCGTCCGGCCACAGACGTGATTACGATTTAATACTATTAATAACCACCAGCCCGGTACGAGAGCGTGATTCACTAATAGATGCCATGGTCACCTCGTGACCTAGTGATCTCCACAGATCACAACAATTTATTGTTCCTCAACAATAAAACTCAACACCTCTCACAATATATTGTTTCTCAACAATAAACTCAATACCTCTCACAATATATTGTTTCTCAACAATAAACTCAATACCTCTCACAATATGTTGTTTCTCAACAATAACTCAACACAACTCCAACAATACATATTATTTCACGTAATAATATATATACAGACATTCACACAGGAATGTCTAGTAACACCAACAATAGTTCATATGATTGCAACAAAATAAAGCAATTAATTGTATTGGGTTCGTAATATGAACCACGTGAGGTTTACTCACCTCGATAATCCCGCTGCGTCTTCAATTCAGCTCAAAATACGATCCACAATCGTCCACCAACTCAAACCGTCAATCACCTAGTCAGATACGATCTTAACTTAGCAATCATTCATAAACAACACATATACGGAAATCCAACGGTCGGATTCTAATTTAATGATGATCCAACGGTCAGATCGAATTTATACGATGATCCAACGGTCGGATCCTCACGGATCGCCCTTAGGATCATCCTCCAAAATTATCACAAAGATCCAATGGTCAGATCTTCTTGAATCACTCTAACAAACATCTCCATAAAATTATACGAAAATCTGACGGTCGGATTCTCACGAATCGCCTTCCGAATCATTGTTTTACATTTATACGAAGATCCAACGGTCGGATCTTCGCCCATGACCACACAAAGCCACTGGGACAGTCATAAGATCATCATATCCAAATTTGAAGTAAAACCGATGGTCAGATCCTCACAGATCGTAAACCGAAGATAAAACGTAAAAACGTTAAATAGTAACGTCAAAACATAAATTCACTATTTATCAACGTTTTCTAAAATGACCTTGTAATATATCAAAACGCTCGTAAGGATGCGTAGATCATCACCTAGATAATAAAAACTCAAAATATGGTCGAATACGCCGCCACAAGCGGCGGTCAGTGGGCGGTCAACGGCGGTCAACGCGGCGGTCAACCACCTCCTCTGGCCACCAAATTTCATCCACAGCATCATCTCAACATTTCCAATCACTTTCTCAACTGTGACAAAGTCAGAAAATACCTTGAAGTAGCCGAACAATTAAGCACTCCGATGTACAGTGAAATTTTCCAATTATGCTTTCTTCCTCCATGCTTCGATCTGGGTTATGAGACTTGGCGAGCATGAAGAGCGGCTTAAGGCGCTTCTAATGGACCTGGGTTTATGACTGGAGGTGGCCGGAAATCGGCGTTGACTAATTTGCTACAGTAAAAATGTTGGCTTCGATCTCCACATTTCCGGCCAAATCGTCGTAAACAACTCCCACATGCGTGATAAGGAGGAAGAGACGAGTCTATCGATGCTCGCAGCTCGCCATTTGGTGGTCTAGAGGTGGTGAAAGAGGAGGTTGCAGAAGAGAGAAAGAGAGAGTTGCAGAAGAGAGAGACTGAGAGAGCACGGGGGAAGGAGAGAGAAAAGAAAGAAAAGTTACCTGGCTACAGTAACATTTCAAATTTATACCAATCTACCATAAACAGTAACTTTCATATTTTGCTTATAACTTTCGCATACGAACTCCGATTTTTACGTACCACATATGCACGCACTCGGTTTAATGTCCTCTACAACTTTCATGAAGGAAGTTTTCCCAAATTCCCAATGTATAAAAAGTCACTTTTTGAGACCCCCTAAATAACGTTCGTTTTTCGAAAATTAATCGTTCGAACTAATTCCACAATTCCTCCGAGCCTCGTACTCGCTCCCACTATCGTGAAATCATTTCTAAAAATCCACATAATTTAATTTGGATTTTTCGGGGTATTACAATCTACCCTCCTTAAAGAAATTTCGTCCCGAAATTTAAGCGTAAGTCAATTCCTCTCGATTAAGGTTGACCTAACTATAGAATCTCCATCTTTTCCAAATCTGTAGTAATCTACAAAGCCTCTGCCCTTTGTATAAAAATACATTCCTATGGCCACTAAATCCTTTCATCACAAACGTAAACTCACAACACAACTGCTCAACATCACTCCACATCAATTACACAAAATCATCACATGGATCATCACATAGATCATTACTTAGATCTTCACAGAGATTATCTCATAGATCCTCACATAGATCTTCACCCTGTACTGGCATACAAGCACAGTAAACACTCCCACAAAGCGTTTCGCTACTCAATTAGCATCACTCAAAACAAATCATTCTCCAAAGCACGCCAATAAAACATGTGACCCAGTGATGATGACTTGGGCTTGCTCAATCCTTGGGCTAAGCATTAAGGCTGGCCAATTGAGCCGAAGAAACCGAACCATCCACATTTCGAACTGGCCCAAACCACTTTGGGTTTAACATTTGGGCCTACTATTCGGGCCGAACGATTGGGCTTAACATTTGGGCCTACCATTTGGGCCTACCATTCGGGCCGAACAATTGGGCCTACCAATCGGGCCGAACAATTGGGCTTACTATTTGGGCCTACCAATCGGCCCACCAACTTCCAGCTCGGCTACGGTATGAAATTGTACATACCGTATATACGTATGCATACCGTACAGACCGTATATACGTATGCATACCGTACAACTGTATATACGTATGTATACCGTACAGACCGTATATACGTATGCATACTGTACAACTGTATATACGTATACATACCGTACAGACCGTATATACGTATGTATACCGTACATACCGTATACACGTCCGTATATCAAGCATATACGAGATCCAAAAATATTTGTAAGAGGTAAGGTTCGAACTCCCGACCTCGAACACGAAGGTTTTGCTCCCAACCACTGAAGCAAGAGCTGCCTTCATTAATATATGCTCACGTGTTATATTTATTATGTCATAAGCGACATAAATAAAATAACGGGGAAGGCAAGGTTCGAAACCTCAACCTGCCGCACGAAACCTTTGTCCCCCAACCACTGGAGCACAAGCTGTGCTTAATATAATGTGTACAAATTTTATACTTATTATGTCATAACGAACATAATAAAAATAAACGAGAGGCGAGGTTCGAACCTCAGACCTCTTGTACACGAACTGTACACTCAACCACTCGAGCACGGCTGCTCACGTTATTATCCATACAAATCCTTTTATTTAAACCAACTGTTTCAACTGTTTAAACAATTCGGCCCAAAACATCCAAGACTGTTGCAGAAACCCAGCCCAACGTATCCAAAACTGTTACAGAAATCCGGCCCAACTCATCCAAAACTGTTTCAGAAACTCGGCCCATCATGTCCAAAACTGTTTCTGAAACTCGGCCCATCAGGCCTCCACCCACAGCTACAGTGATGCCTTGATCCGAGACAGGCCCAAGTACGGCCCACTTGTGTCACGGCTTATCCCTTCCGTGATTTACGGCAGTCAAATCTGCTTTCGGCTACAGCTGTCTGCCACAGCGCCTCGAGATTCCCTCGGTCCCCTTACACGCTCTCCACGCGCCAACAGCTTTTCCGGGTTTCGGGGCGACTTTAATCCAACGCGTGGATTGAATCTCAGAGATCGTCCATCCAACGGTGGAGATCTGCTCACCTCGTTCTATAAATAGGTGCATCCTGGAGAAAAACTGTTCACACCAAAGAAAAGAAATTTTCCCCAGCCATTCTCTCTCAAACTCTGCAGCCTTCCTCTCGAAACTCAAATCCTTTCTTCATCAATTTCAATCCTTCTCTTCTGATCTTCTCTCCCATCTAGTTGATTCAATCCCATCTTTCCTCTGAACTTTCAGATCTTCAATCTTTTCCTCCAAATCTTCAATCCTTCTTTCTCAGATCTTTTCTTCCATTTGAAGATTCGATCTCATCTTTCCTCTGAGAATCTCAGATCTCCAATCACCAGTTCAACAACTCCAATCCTTCTAACAAAATCTCCCTCAAACACTAAACCATGTATTCCTCGATTTCCACATCCTCTCACCCCATGACCCAAGAGCCACGAACTCTGCAACTAATGGAGCTCCAAACCCCGCAACAAATGGAACCACAACAACAGCAACCAACAGAGGAGGGAGGAAACACCCAAGCAGCTGGAAGTAGTGCCAACATGGATTTCTGGCGAAGCCGTACCAGGTGGATTCCTACTCCAGAACAAATAAGAATCCTCAAGGATCTTTACTATGTCAAGGGATTTAAGTGCCCAACTACAGAGCAGATTCACGAGATCTGTCTCCAGCTGAACCAGTATGGGTATGTTGAGGGTAAGAACATTTACTTTTGGTTCCAGAACGTCAGGGCTCGAGAGAAGCAGATGAATAGGTGTAATCAGGCTGCTCCAGTGCCCATGAGAACTAGTTCTCTTGGTACTGGTAGATCCATTGATCTCAATTTTGGGTCCACTGGTTCTACTGGTGCTGGTGGATCCATCGACATCAATTTTGGGCCAGCTGGTGGATCCATTGACATCAATTTTGGGTCCACTAGTTCTACTGATGATGGTAGATCCATTGATCTCAACTTTGGTTCCACCTATTCTACTGGTAATGAAGGATTTATTTACTTAAATTTTGTTTCGTATTCTTCCTCACACTTCAACACTAATACCAGTACAACTCTTTTGGCACAACAGGAGGACAAACATCCCTGCAACAACGAGGAGGAGATCACCAGGAGGTTCAAACTCTTCCTCTGTTCCCCGTGCACGGCGAGGACGTCTTTGGTAACCTGAAGGCTACTTCCGAGGAAGGTAGCGCTTTTGGTTACTATTCTGGTGGCTCAGGCGGTTACCACAGTGGCTCAAACGTTTCTCTTGAGCTCAGCCTCAACCCATCCGGAGCTGCTGACTAGGCTTAGTATAGCATAGTCCTCGTTTCCCTTTTTGTAATATAAAATCAATAAGATTGTGTGCATGTTTTCTTTTTCTTTTTTTGTTTAACCACAACAACACCAAGGATCGAACCTTGGTCACTTAATACTCTTTTCAAAACCATCGAGACTCTGCTGCACACATCTTTCAAAATGATTTATCACAAACAATCATTCAAAACCTAGCAATCAATTAAGTCACACAGAGGTCAAGCTAGTATCCTCTGAGTCAAACCAAACACAATAATTTCGTCGCTAGAATTAGGGATTAATAAAGCTAAACACTTCCTGAGTTAGCTAGGAAAAACCCACATCTTTAGAGTTACACTTACAACTCTAAAAAAAATCTCGATCACTCCATCTATCAATTGCTTCAACAAGCAATATGTACCATCTTAGCATCCACTAATCGATACTGGTACCACACTCAGTATCTCACCCACGAATCACCTCACTGCTCATTTGGTGGTAAGTCAACATCTAGTGGGTCAAAATTCTGTGATTATAGCACTTCACACTAACCACGTCATAATCCATAATCTGTCCTCACAACAGTATCTGGCCTCATAAATTAGTTATACAACCCTAGCACTCCTAGAGTTGAAAACAACGTTATTACCTAAGCTCATACATCAACACAATGTCTCTTCACAGTCAATCCTATCACGAGGTCATATCAATCTTTCCATAAGTCAACCATACACAAAATCCATCATAGTAACAACGAATTATGCATTACTACTCAACAATAGTCAGTGAACCAGCACTCCACAATAATTTCCAATACCATCCGCAGATCTCAAACCACACCCCGACATTTAGCTAATATATAGTAGCTATCCTAAACACCAAACAACTGTGCATGAATGAATGCTCCATTATAACACAATTCCATCACTAAGCAACCAATAACTGCTAAGTATTCTTCAACTCAAAACATCTGCATATCCAACTAATGGAAAGTATCACAACTACTAGTCAAATACTCGTAACGACTTTAGATACAAGCATTGGTCAAACACCATGACCCCAACAACCAACGACTACAATGCACATAAGGATACTGTTTTTCGTGAAAACCATCCTCAATAACTCCACCAGAGTTTAATCCAAAGGTTCCCATTCCTCAAAGGTGATAACTCAAAGAAGCTACACAAGCTCCACCACTTCACTTACAAAGTCAACCTATGCCATGATCACTTGACATACTACCCTTATTAAAGGTAACATAAGTATCTCCCAAATTACATCACTACACTCGAACACCAATATAGTCTTGAGAATTCTGTCTCATAGTCTCTCACACTCCTATCATCTTGAGTTGGTGAGATCAATTCTCTTTTCAACTATTCCTAGGGTCTCAATCTCTTTCACCATTTCAACCCAAGAATAACATCCATCACATCAACTACAGGTAGACTAGGCAACTCAACCTCTAATGCCTCCACCTCATCCTCAACTGTCTCCATAGAAAGGTCATGTCCCTACATCAGACTCGACCTCTACCTCACCGACTCATCAGAGTTAAATCCAGAGGTTCCTATTCCTCGAAGATCACAACTCGCGGAAACTAAACTTATTCTAATACGAACTTAGTAGACAACTCTACCGTCCTACGGACTTACACGTTGTCTAGACCCCATACTAAGACATACCCAATGATTTTACCAGTACCGAAGAGTATATGATGGGGATCCGCTGCAGACGGGCCATCACTCGGGAGGTACTGATTATCACCAAATATGTACCTTACGCTCTGATACCAAACTGTCACGCCCCGAATTTTGAATAATAAATTCAAATCCGAAACATGAATTAAACCACTTAATCAAATAAACGTTCTGAATTTTTTTCTCAATATAATCTCACCACAAGGTACACAAACTCCAAATCTCGAAACCTCGAGTTCATTATTACAATTCACTCTCACAAGCAATATTGTAAAGCTCTAAATGAGCATAACACACCTCACAACTTACAATTGCTGTAAAACTCTAACAATTGCTCTAACCGCACGGTCACCGTCCTGGTTCTCCTGTCCTGTAGGATTACCCGCTACACAATTTGAATAGTGTACCGGGAGTTGCAACAACACAAAACCCGGTAAGCTTTTGACAGCTAGTATGAGTAAACAAGAAAGAACTGTTGATTTATTAAATTACAAGACCACCACAAACCCACGTTACTTTCTCACTCTCATATATATATATAGACACTTATGAGTTACTCTCAATTTAGCTCATAAGATCACTCACTCTCATATATATATATATACACTTATGAGTTACTCTCAATTTAGCTCATAAGATCACTCACTCTCATATATATATATATATAGACACTTATGAGTTACTCTCAAATTCGATCATAAGATTTCCCAACATTTGGTAGACAGACTCATATATATATATAGACCCTTATGAGTTACTCTCAATTTCCCTCATAAGGTTACCATATATATATTGACACTTATGAGTTACTCTCAATTTCACTCATAAGGTCACTCCACATTTGGCAGACAGACTAGAGCTCTAACTGAACGTAACCACTCGTCCGGCCACAGACGTGATTACGATTTAATACTATTAATAACCACCAGCCCGGTACGAGAGCGTGATTCACTAATAGATGCCATGGTCACCTCGTGACCTAGTGATCTCCACAGATCACAACAATTTATTGTTCCTCAACAATAAAACTCAACACCTCTCACAATATATTGTTTCTCAACAATAAACTCAATACCTCTCACAATATATTGTTTCTCAACAATAAACTCAATACCTCTCACAATATGTTGTTTCTCAACAATAACTCAACACAACTCCAACAATACATATTATTTCACGTAATAATATATATACAGACATTCACACAGGAATGTCTAGTAACACCAACAATAGTTCATATGATTGCAACAAAATAAAGCAATTAATTGTATTGGGTTCGTAATATGAACCACGTGAGGTTTACTCACCTCGATAATCCCGCTGCGTCTTCAATTCAGCTCAAAATACGATCCACAATCGTCCACCAACTCAAACCGTCAATCACCTAGTCAGATACGATCTTAACTTAGCAATCATTCATAAACAACACATATACGGAAATCCAACGGTCGGATTCTAATTTAATGATGATCCAACGGTCAGATCGAATTTATACGATGATCCAACGGTCGGATCCTCACGGATCGCCCTTAGGATCATCCTCCAAAATTATCACAAAGATCCAATGGTCAGATCTTCTTGAATCACTCTAACAAACATCTCCATAAAATTATACGAAAATCTGACGGTCGGATTCTCACGAATCGCCTTCCGAATCATTGTTTTACATTTATACGAAGATCCAACGGTCGGATCTTCGCCCATGACCACACAAAGCCACTGGGACAGTCATAAGATCATCATATCCAAATTTGAAGTAAAACCGATGGTCAGATCCTCACAGATCGTAAACCGAAGATAAAACGTAAAAACGTTAAATAGTAACGTCAAAACATAAATTCACTATTTATCAACGTTTTCTAAAATGACCTTGTAATATATCAAAACGCTCGTAAGGATGCGTAGATCATCACCTAGATAATAAAAACTCAAAATATGGTCGAATACGCCGCCACAAGCGGCGGTCAGTGGGCGGTCAACGGCGGTCAACGCGGCGGTCAACCACCTCCTCTGGCCACCAAATTTCATCCACAGCATCATCTCAACATTTCCAATCACTTTCTCAACTGTGACAAAGTCAGAAAATACCTTGAAGTAGCCGAACAATTAAGCACTCCGATGTACAGTGAAATTTTCCAATTATGCTTTCTTCCTCCATGCTTCGATCTGGGTTATGAGACTTGGCGAGCATGAAGAGCGGCTTAAGGCGCTTCTAATGGACCTGGGTTTATGACTGGAGGTGGCCGGAAATCGGCGTTGACTAATTTGCTACAGTAAAAATGTTGGCTTCGATCTCCACATTTCCGGCCAAATCGTCGTAAACAACTCCCACATGCGTGATAAGGAGGAAGAGACGAGTCTATCGATGCTCGCAGCTCGCCATTTGGTGGTCTAGAGGTGGTGAAAGAGGAGGTTGCAGAAGAGAGAAAGAGAGAGTTGCAGAAGAGAGAGACTGAGAGAGCACGGGGGAAGGAGAGAGAAAAGAAAGAAAAGTTACCTGGCTACAGTAACATTTCAAATTTATACCAATCTACCATAAACAGTAACTTTCATATTTTGCTTATAACTTTCGCATACGAACTCCGATTTTTACGTACCACATATGCACGCACTCGGTTTAATGTCCTCTACAACTTTCATGAAGGAAGTTTTCCCAAATTCCCAATGTATAAAAAGTCACTTTTTGAGACCCCCTAAATAACGTTCGTTTTTCGAAAATTAATCGTTCGAACTAATTCCACAATTCCTCCGAGCCTCGTACTCGCTCCCACTATCGTGAAATCATTTCTAAAAATCCACATAATTTAATTTGGATTTTTCGGGGTATTACAGTTGATCCACGACGACTTGCCGTGCATGGATAATGACGATCTCCGCCGCGGGAAGCCCACCAACCACAAGGTTTTCGGCGAAGACGTTGCAGTTTTGGCGGGCGAAGCGCTTCTCTCCTTCGCGGTCGAGCACCTAGCCTTGTCCACCGTCGGCATCGAGCCTTCTAGAATCATCCGAGCCGTGGAAGAGCTTACCCGGTCAATCGGGTCGGAGGGATTGGTAGCGGGTTAAGTCGTGGATATCCACTCTGAGGGGTTATCCGACGTGGGACTGGAGCACCTGGAGTACATACACCTCCACAAAATTGTAGCTCTTCTTGAATGTAAGAAGAAGATAAAAAGGAAAGCCTGAGTTCTTCTAATCCTTCCGGCGTCTGAGTTTCAATATGGGATGTTGCTAGAAGTTATGTATCAATTTTGATTTGTCTGGGATTTGTAGAGTCATGCTGCACTTTCACTTGACCAATATGGGTTTGTTTGATGGTCTATTGGGGGGCAGTAGACACATTATTGGCCCCCGGTAGACTTTGATACGAGGGACAGGGTTCATTATAGTGTGGTGTTTTGATAAGTTACATGTTGTTTTCTGTGTATTAAAGTCAAATTATCTGTGAATCCTACAAAATGGTGCATTTTTGGTGGTCTATTGGGAGGCAGTAGAGACATTGGACTTTGTATTGGGGGGCACTAATATGATTATAAATTGATCAATTGTGCCTGTAGTGTATTCATTTTGGTTTTGGGAGTTCATACAATTCACTGGACGACAATAATATGATTTTTGGGAGGCAATAATATGATTACTGGGGGGGGCAATAATAGCCGGATTCCGGATTCCGGTCATCGGTCGCCGGATTTCGGTGACCGGTTCCCGGAATCCGGTCATCGGTTGCCGGAATCCGGTCACCGGTCGCCGAAGACCGTGCCGGCCACTGGTCACCGGAGCACAGCAAGGTGGAGGGTGACTTCTCTCTATAAGTGAGAAAGAAGGAGAGGGCAAAAAAGTCTAAAAAAAAAAAAGAAAAAAGAATTAATTGGGTAAAGGGGAAATAATCCCTTAGAGTGTTTTGGGTAAATGGGGTTAAAAAATAGTTGGTGGAGCAAGTGGGCAATTTTTAGCCTAAAATCGGGTAAATGATCATTTTCCCTAATTTTAAAGATACATGATGCAGGTTCTACTAATTATATTTCGGATTAGTTGTTTTTCTAATGAAGACGGCCTATTTAATGTTTTCTCGCTGTGAATATAAATTAGGATTTTGTTGTAGAGAAACTGAATTTTAGAGGAATTTGCTGTCTATTCTCATTGATAATAGGGGCCTCTTTATATAGAGGATTAAAATGCATAGAATCTCAATCGTACAAGGAAGTAATCATACATTGAATAGGAATCTAGATCCTTCTAATTTAACCCTATTACCACTAGGTCAAGTAACCTAGAATTTGGGCCAAACACAAATAGAGATATCCTTAAACACTCCCCCTTGTGTTGTCCAAACGCGGTGCTTCTCTCGTTGCCTCGTTAAAAACCTTGCTGAGTAACAAAAACCCAGTGGGACAAAAATAACCTCGGTCGAAGGGGAAAAAGAGCACAACACACCCTTCACGTTTCGAGACCATACATGTAGACATCTCCCCCTGATGTCTGCATCTCCCCCTGATGGCTACGGTCATGGGAGTTCGGATAACTTCCGTAAATGATGCTACCAACATGTTTCTCGAAAGTGGAATTTAGGCAATGACTTAGTGAGCAAGTCTGCCACACTGTCCTCAGATTGAACCTAGTTCACTTTGATCTTGAGGATAGTCTGTTGTTGCTGATTAAGCTTGGTGTTGTCGCTTTGATGTAGCCTTGCTTCATTTGTTCAAAACAAGCTGCATTATCCTAAATGCTCGTAGGCTCATCTATGGTAGACTTCAAACCACAATTGTTCGAACATGCGTAATTATGGATCCAATCCATATACATTCACGAATCTCTTCGTGAAGAGCAATGATCTCTGCATTGTTCGAAGATATAGCGACTAGGGTCTATTCTGTAGACCTCCAAGATATCGCAGTCTTTACCCATGGTGAACACTTAACCAGTTTGGGAATGACCTTTGTGTGGGTCAGAGAGATACCCAGCATCAGCAAAATCTTCCAAAACGCTAACTTCGTTTTGGGATGGGGAGAGGGGACGCAGGCCAGTGTTGGCGGCGTTCCTGGTGTGTGATGGGTCTGAATCCATCATCTCTCTGTAGGGATAAAACAAGCCCATATCAATCGCACATCTCAAGTACTGAAAGATATCTTTTACACCAATCCTAATGGCGTCGCGTTGGCGCAAAGCTATATCTTAGTTAACAAGTTTATGGTAAATGAGATGTCCGGTCTTGTGCATTGAGCTAAGTACAATAATGCGCCTATTGTACTAAGTAAAGCACTCCTGCCTCTAGCACATCTTCGTCATCATCCTTTGGACGAAGAGGATCCTTTTCAGGATCAAGACTACGGACGATCATGGGGGTGCTTGAAGGTTTGACCTTGTCAAAATGCCTAAGCATCTATCAACATGATGCTCAAGTTCCAAACCGAGACATAATCGTGTTCTCCCAATATCCTTCATCTCAAACTCGGATTTCTAGTGTTCAGCGGTTTCCCTTAACTCTTTAAGGGCTTCTAATGAAGATCATGTCCAACATGAACTGCGATAGAATCCGAAACTTGTTATGGAAAACGCGTGGGCATATCCCTTCCCAATCAAGTAGTCATCTTAGTGAGCGTTTCAACCTCTTTGTAAAACGCGCCCCGTGGTCTAGAGCCACTTGACTTGGGTAAATGAAGTTCACCATGAACATTCATGTATATTTCGTATCTAGATCCCTATAGAGATACGTAGTGACCACATTTGTAAGCTGCATGTTCAGTTATTCGGAAACTACCAAACTGACAGGGTAGTGGAGTGTAATGACATCCATTACGAGAGAATATGTCTCATCGTAGTCGATTCCAGGGCGTTTTATGAGAAGCCTTGCGCCATAAGGCGAGATTACCATCTCTTTTTCTCACTACGCTTTCTAACGAATACCCATTAGTCAATAGGTTTTATGTCAGGAGGTGTTGGCATTACTAGCTCAGAAAACCTTCCTCTTCGTTAGAGAATCCATCTTAACCTGGATTGCATCTTTCCATTTAGGCCAAATCTCTCTACGTTGGCATTCATTCATCAACGGAGCGTGGTTCGATATCATCTTACTCAACAAACTCATGCGCAACAAAATGCGCAACTACATCATCAATTATGATGGAGTTTCTATCCCACGTCTCATGTACACTAGTATAAGTTTCATAGAGCTCTATATTCTCAGGAATAGGGTTCTGACGTTGAGGCGTCCCCCAACGATAACCATAACCTGGAAGATACTCATGAGACGGATTTTGAGTCTTAATGATCAAAGGATTGGAATGTGCCAAAGTATCCTTCGAACCCACGGGCCTCCCATGCATCCTAGCTGGGGCCATGGCCTGTAACGCCAGAGTGCCACTCTCTATGGCGTTGGTGCCATGCCTACCTCTATGTAGGGTGGCGCTGCGTCCTCTCGTAGGGACTTCCATCCTTGCGGGCATGTTTGCAGCATATTTGTGTGATCTCGTCACTTTAGTAGGGATCGAGATGAGACATAGTGGGGACAGGCCACGACAATTCCTGTCGTTCCTGCTGAACATCTGTGTTCTTATCTCCCCCTAACGACTGGAAAACTGTCTCATCAAAGTGACATCCGCACATCTAGCGGTAAGGAGATCGCCTAGCAAGGGCATTAAGTGGCGGACGATTGTTGGAGTCTCAAATCCAACTGAGTTGCTCATTCGTCTGTAAGGACCCATTATAGAGCGCTGTGGCGGCGCAATTGACACATAAATGGCACACTCAAATATGCGTAAGTACGATATTTGTACCCAGTCACTAGCTGTAACGCAGAGGTAGATTGAGTGGCAGTGGGTCGTAGACGAATTAGCATAGCTGCATGCGATATTGCATCACCCCAAGCGGATATAAGGAGGTTGGTGCGCATTACCAATGTCCGGACTACCATCGTAGTCGTTTCCGCGAGACCATTTGGGTGTGCTCATGAGAATATGATGTCCAACATCAGTCCCAAATGCAATGACTATCGAAAGTCTTCAATGTAAACTCACTAGCATCGTCAAGTCCAATTGACGGAATAGGATGATTCGGGGAGTGAGCCCGTTGTCATATGATATTTGCTAGGAGTGTAGCATAAGCAGCATTACAAGTGGACAATGGCACAACACGTGACCATCGTGTTTGCGTGTAAACCAACATTATGAGATATTTAAACGTCCGCAAGTTGGTTGAATCAGTCCACAGAATCCATACGAATTCTATGTAAGAACATAATGATTATTTTCATATCCTTTGCATAGGACGGTCTCAGTCCTAATTTTCCTAAGGAAGTGGCTTCATAAAATGAGCGAGAGGCCTTAGAAGCAACCAAGGAGAGTTTTGGTTGGGCCTGAGCGTTTGAGACGCATATTGAAGCAAAGTTTGTGACTACATCACCCATCATGGTGTCATGACCATGGGAAGTGGCATCCATGGCGTTATAACCATGGGGATTGACATCCATGGCGTCATGGCCATGGGTAGCGCCATATATGGCGTTGTCACAAGGGACTTGGGCGGCCATATGGCGCCCCAAGACAGCTGCAGCGCCAGATGCTGCAATTGTTGCGGTCTTGCTAAGTCCAGGAACCAATTTTTGATTCTTGCTTCATTTCGCTCGAGGGTGTCCATATGAAGTCTTTAGTAGACGGATCATCATATCATGACCAGGGTGACTTATCCTGTCGAGACAAAGCCAATATGTGTCTAAATCCAAGAGATCTTCTCTCATAACTTTATTGGATTTAATAGCTCAAATAGTGACATAGAGTCCACTAGAGAGGCACATAAACTTCTCTAAGATGCGCCTTTATTTGCAATCATTAGAGGTATTGCAAAGGAACTCATTTTTGTTCTCCTCATGCATTTCTGCATGGAATACGTTGGCTATTCATAGGGTGTGATTTGCCCTAGGAGCGTAGAGAGTTTTGTGAGAATAATCAAGGTGCCATTTGGCAAGGGGAACTTGGGCTATTCCATGTCCTTGAATTAATACTGATGGCCCAGCCATCGTAGTCACAAAGTAACATGCTCATGAATCAAATGGAGTCATAATGAAGAGAACTCGAAATTTTATTCATAAGCCAACGGAGTACATCATTATCTCTTAACCATTAGGAAAATCTAATCCAAATGCTAGCTAATGCAAAACAATGGTAGTCGTCTAACTTCTTTCGGTAATTCCAACGCAAATGTGACCAGGTGAGTAGAGAGATGTCGGTGGAGCAAAGCTCGCTTAATTACCACTTATCTCAAAACCTTCCTAGACATCACATTTACATTGAGTACGCCTACTTTGAAGAAAGACTAAACCATAGGCATCCACTACAAAAATATGGCAATTGCCTACATCTCTTGGAAAATAAAGACTTAAACAGAATTGGCGATCTATTGATCCCAGCCAGATTTGTAGTCTTTAACCCTTCACTCTAGATCATCTTCTTGATCTTCTTGTTCTACATAGTGAGCTTCTCTTGCTTCACAAATATGCTTTGTAGGCGGTGACAAGTTCTTCACGAGCTCTACAAATGTGTGCCCAATGATCAGACACTCCACATTGAGAACATACATCTCTTTGTTCAAACTCCATTGATTGAGGCGCTTTGAAAGCGTCATTAAGATGGCTCTTAGTGTTGGTGGAGCCACCAACATGGCCAGAGGCGTTGCCTCCCTCTCTCTTTCCACGTTGACCTCTTCGGTTCCGTGTTCGCCTATTTTGGCGATTACCTTCCCAAGTAGAGCGATTATATGGACCAAAAAGTCCACAAGTATCCCTAATGTTAGGGTTTTGCTCTTGGCGCCTTCTCTTAGGGGCACGACTATAATTGGATTCCGGAATATGCTCTATTTCCATGGATCTCGAATTATAGTTCTTCACAAGGATGTTGTCATACTTTTTAGTGACATTCATAGCTCCAATGAGCTCATGAAACCTTGTGATCCGTCCTGCAGTAACATCAATTCGATAGTTCTTTGCAACCATCAATGCAGAAACGGGGAAGGTAGAGAGAGTCTTCTCAATCAACATCGCATTTGTGATCTCTTTACTACAGAATTCCACTAGGGATTTAATGCGAAGTGCTTCCGAGTTGTAGTCAAGAACTGACTTGAAATCATAGGAGCGGAGGCTATGCCATCTCACTTCTAGGTCAGGAAGCAAGGAAGGAGTCACGGACGTTGCCAAATCTTTCTTCGAGTGAGACCCACAGCTTTCTGGGGTCTTCTTCATTCATACACTCGTACTGGAGCGAATCATCCATATGACGAGTCATTAAGATGATGGCTTTCGCCTTATTTGCCTCTAAGGCTGCTCTATTTGCTTCCAAAGCTTGAGCTTGCTCAACAGTTAGCACGTCCTGGCTAGGCTCGAGAATCGTATCCAGGATTCCATCGGCCTTGAGATGCTGGCGGACATCACGAACCCACCTGTGATATTCAGAGCCAGTTGTTCCCAATGGAGCAAAGTCCAATTTGTTCAGGTTACTCATCCTGAAAGAGAACAAGAAATTAGGGTTAGTTTCGGAGCGTGAAAGGCTACCACGAAAACATATAAAATTTCTGAGCGTAGTCGCTTCCAAGAAATTAGGAATTTCCGAGCGTAGTCGCTTCCAAGAAATTCGATTCCAAGAGGGGTTGGATTAGATCGAAACAATGATGTGTGGGGTCGATCGTTTTCTTCTCAACAAACTCTAAGTTTGGAGGACTCTACAAGCTCTAAGCTCGGAGTGAGCACGAACCCCCACAGTTCGGCTTTTGGTCTCCCCTATGAAGAAGAAAGGGGGGTAGAAGAAGGGATGTTGGAAGTCCCCTAGAAAAAGAAGAAGAAATTGAAAAACTTCAAAAACGGGAACTTTTAGAAAAGTTTACCTTGAAAAGATGCCGGAAATCTTGACCGGAAAAGGTGACGGAGTTGGTCGGAAAAAGGTCGCCAGAGGTCACCGGAAAATTGGCCGGAAACTGGTGGCCGGAGGTGGTGGCCGGAGCTAGGCAGGGCGGTGCAGGGCAGTTGCGGGGGCTGCAGCAGGGCTTGTGCAGGGGTGCTGCAGGGGCTGTGCAGGGGTTGTGCGGAGGATGTGCAGGGCCTGTCGGCAGCTGCTGCGCAGGGGCTCAGCAGATGTCGACAGGTGTGTGCGGGGCTGTCGGCAGGGGCAGGCACACGTCTCGGCAGTGGCAGGCACAGGGGTGCGCAGGGCTCGGTCGATGCGCGCAAGGCTTCTTGGCAGATGTCGGCAGCACTAGGCAGATCTCGGCAGGAAGCGTGCAGGGCTCTCGGCAGATGTTTGCAGGGCTCTCGGCAGATGCTTGCAGGGCTGTCGACAGATGCTTGCAGGGCTGTCGACAGATGCTCGGCAGATCTCGGCAGGACTCGACAGATGCTTGCAGGGGGCAGGGGCCGGTTCGATTTTTCCGACGGCCGGTTCAGGGGTTTTCCGGCCGGTTCCGGTGGTTCCGCCGCCGGTTCTGGGCTCCTTGGGAATAGGGCTTCGATATGTGGGGCTATGGTTGCAGGATTTTGAAGGTTACGAAATTAGGGTTTTCAGGGTTAGAGCTTCGTGCTGATAACGTGTTGTAGAGAAACTGAATTTTAGAGGAATTTGTTGTCTATTCTCATTGATAATAGGGGCCTCTTTATATAGAGGATTACAATGCATAGAATCTCAATCGTACAAGGAAAGTAATCATACATTGAATAGGAATCTAGATCCTTCTAATTTAACCCTATTACCACTAGGTCATGTAACCTAGAGTTTGGGCCAAACACAAATAGAGATATCCTTAAACAGATTTGTAATTACAGTTCATTTGTAGTCGCACAAATTTTATTTGATAATTTATTATAAATAAAAATCATTAAAAAAAAAGAAAAAAAAAGCGAGAACGTACCGACTATTAGTTTGATAATTTTTGACAACAGAAGAAAAGTTTGTGTAAACCGACTGGATTTGATCCAAGCCCTAGTTTCCTCCTCCGTCGCTGAGGATCAGAGAGAGAGAGAGAGTGAAAATGGTGTTCATCACATCTCCGAACCACAGAACCCTAAACCTGAATCTCAACCCAAAAAGCACCACCCTCGAAACCCTCAAGCTTCAAATCCAGCAAAACTCCCACATCCCCATCTCCCAGCAGCGCCTCTTCATCTCCCAAAGCCTCCAAATCCTAACCCAAACCGACTCCACCCTCCTCTCCGACCTCGGCATCACCCCCCTCTCTACCCTAACCCTCCACATCCCCTTATTCGGCGGCACCCAACCCCCCGCCGTCCCCAAACCCCGCCTCGACTTCCTCAACTCCAAGCCTCCCGCCAATTATGTCGCCGGCCTCGGCCGTGGCGCCACCGGATTCACCACGCGGTCCGATATCGGGCCGGCCCGCGCCGCTCCCGACTTGCCCGATCGGTCGGCGACGACCATCGGCGGGGCTGCCGGGGCGGCTCCGCCTGGGGTGGGCCGCGGGCGCGGGAAGCCGGAGGAAGAGGAGGAAGACGACGGCGAGGAGAAGGGTTACGATGAGAATCAGAAATTCGATGAGTTCGAAGGAAACGACGTCGGTTTGTTCGCGTCGGCGGAGTACGACGACGAGGATAAGGAGGCCGATGCGGTGTGGGAAGCCATTGAGCAGAGAATGGACTCGAGGAGAAAGGATAGGAGAGAAGCAAGGTTGAAACAAGAGATTGAGAAGTACAGAGCTTCGAATCCGAAAATCACAGAGCAGTTTGCGAATCTGAAGAGGCAGCTGTATACAGTTTCGGCTGAGGAATGGGATCGCATACCGGACATTGGGGATTACTCAGCCAGGAATAAGAAGAGGAAGTTTGAGAGCTTTGTGCCGGTGCCGGATACTCTTTTCGAGAAGGCTAGGCAGGAACAGGAGCATGTTACTGCATTGGACCCCAAGAGTAGGGCGGCCACCGGTACAGAGACGCCGTGGTCGCAAACGCCGGTTACGGATTTGACTGCAGTGGGGGATGGTAGGAGTACTGTGTTGTCTTTGAAGTTAGATAGGCTTTCGGATTCTGTTTCTGGGTTGACAGTTGTGGACCCTAAGGGTTATCTCACTGATCTTAAGAGTATGAAGATTACCAGTGATGCGGAGATTTCGGATATAAAGAAGGCTAGATTGTTGTTAAAGAGTGTGACGCAGACTAATCCGAAGCATCCACCGGGTTGGATTGCGGCTGCGAGGTTGGAGGAAGTGGCGGGGAAGATTCAGGCAGCAAGGCAATTGATCCAGAAAGGGTGTGAGGAATGTCCCAAGAGTGAGGATGTGTGGTTGGAGGCATGTAGGCTTGCCAGTCCTGACGGAGCCAAGGCTGTGATTGCTGCTGGAGTCAAGTCTATACCAAATTCAGTCAAGCTGTGGATGCAGGCGGCGAAATTGGAGCATGATGACTCGAATAAGAGTAGGGTGTTGAGGAAAGGGTTGGAACACATTCCTGATTCTGTTAGGCTGTGGAAGGCGGTGGTGGAGCTGGCAAATGAGGAGGATGCCAGACTTTTGCTTCAGAGGGCTGTGGAGTGTTGTCCCTTGCACATTGAGTTGTGGCTTGCACTAGCGAGATTGGAAACTTATGAAAATGCCAGGAAGGTCCTTAACAAGGCCCGCGAGAAGCTTTCGAAGGAGCCTGCCATTTGGATTACTGCAGCAAAGTTGGAAGAAGCTAATGGGAATACATCAACAGTTGGGAAGATTATTGAAAGGGGTATAAGGGCTTTGCAAAGAGAGGGGTTGGTGATTGATAGAGAAGCATGGATGAAGGAGGCTGAAGCTGCCGAGCGTGCAGGGTCTGTGGCAACTTGCCAAGCCATTATTCGGAACACAATTGGGATTGGTGTGGAGGAAGAAGATAGGAAGAGGACATGGGTTGCTGATGCAGAGGAGTGCAAAAAACGTGGTTCCATTGAAACAGCCAGAGCTATCTATGCGCATGCACTCACTGTCTTCTTGACTAAGAAGAGCATATGGCTTAAAGCAGCACAGCTTGAAAAGAGCCATGGGACAAGGGAATCTCTTGATGCCCTGCTTCGGAAAGCAGTTACCTACCGACCACAGGCTGAAGTCTTATGGCTTATGGGTGCTAAGGAGAAGTGGCTTGCTGGGGACGTCCCTGCTGCCCGTGCAATCCTCCAAGAAGCTTATGCTGCCATTCCGAATTCTGAAGAAATTTGGCTTGCTGCGTTTAAGCTTGAATTTGAGAATCATGAACCTGAGAGAGCTAGGATGCTTCTTGCCAAAGCCCGAGAAAGGGGAGGAACAGAGAGAGTATGGATGAAATCAGCAATCGTTGAAAGAGAATTAGGGAACCTCGATGAGGAGAGGAAGTTGCTTGCTGAAGGATTGAAGCGCTTCCCTTCGTTCTTTAAATTGTGGTTGATGCTTGGACAGCTAGAGGAACGGCTTAACCATTTGGAAAAAGCCAAGGAGGCTTATGACTCGGGTCTTAAGCACTGCTCCAATTCTATACCCCTCTGGCTTTCTCTTGCAAATCTTGAAGAGAAGATGAATGGGCTGAGTAAAGCTCGTGCAGTTCTTACGATGGCCAGGAAGAAAAATTCTCAGAACCCTGAACTGTGGCTTGCTGCTGTTCGAGCTGAATTGAGGCATGGTAATAAGAGGGAAGCTGATATTTTGATGGCAAAGGCCTTGCAGGAGTGTTCCAATAGTGGTATCTTGTGGGCAGCTTCTATTGAGATGGTACCCCGTCCCCAAAGGAAGACCAAAAGTATGGATGCTCTCAAGAAATGTGATCATGATCCCCATGTCATTGCTGCTGTGGCCAAGTTATTCTGGCTCGACAGGAAGGTTGACAAGGCTAGGACTTGGCTCAACAGGGCAGTGACACTTGCCCCAGATATTGGAGATTTCTGGGCTTTATACTACAAATTTGAACTTCAGAATGGGACTGACGAGAACCAGAAGGATGTACTGAAAAGATGCATTGCTGCAGAACCAAAGCATGGTGAAAAATGGCAACCTATTTCGAAGGCAGTGGAGAACTCTCACCAACCAACTGAAGCTATCTTGAAGAAGGCGGTTGTTGTCCTTGGCAAGGAAGAGAGTGCAGCTGAAAATAATAGACAGTAGGTCTGGCTTGTCTTTTCCAGGTTAGGTTTAGTTATTTTATGAGATTGTAGCAATGAAAAATGGATGTGGAATTTTGCAAGGTATCCTGCTAGAAAATGTTGCTCTATTATTTACTCAATTACTCTTTATTTCTTGGCATGAATTTTATAGATCAAATGATTTTGATGATGAAACTTTCCTTTAATTATCGTTCGAATTATGATGGATTCTGCTTTGTTTTTCCCTGTTGTATTTGCGTAATAACTTCTAGATTCTTTTGATATCACATCTTCCTGCTTCTTGATGGTCAATATATAACTTTTCTTGAGTTCAAATGTAATAGGGTTTGCTTGCAGTGTTTTTCAGTCATTACTATCCCTTTTTATTACCACTCTGGAAGAGCTAGAATTCTAACCATGTGTCATAATTACTATCAAATGACATATGGACGAATACGCAAGTGGTTGCACCTTGATGGTTGATAGTAACTTTGCTTTAGTTCAAAAGGAATAGGGTTTGCGGTAGTTTCTACTCATCATTATTAACCCTTTTTATTGTTGCAACTTTTTCTGTAATACCCATATAATACATTCTGTATTATTCGAGATTTTTTGTTCTGTCAGAGTTTGTGGTATGAGTTTATAGAAGTGGTTCCCTTGGTGGTAATGTTTAGGTTTAGACTTTAGTTTTCAGGCATTTTTCAGATTCAATGTCAAGTGGTTAATAGAGAAGGAGCAATAATGGAAAGGGGAACTGGTGCATTAAGTTCTGTATTAATGGAATTTTTGTTATAAGATTCCATATTAAATGACTACTATACGCTGCTTTTGGGAATTTCATAGTATACTGGAGGAAAACCAGTATGCTTTTTGTAAAATTTCTAAAATTAAATTTTACCATGATATAAGTCCCTTAGTGTGTAGTTTTGGTGGTTTTCGGAGTTGAGAGACGGTTTCTGCATAAAATATTAGTGATCTGAGATAAGAATTCTATTCTGCATTAGTACTTGAATATTTAGCTTTGTACTGGCGTAGAAATTCTGAAGTCATGAATGACAATGTTCTGTTATGTGGGATATGAAGCAGTAGAGTAGATACCTGACTTTGTAACAATTGTTGAATGTAATAGCTTAAATTGCTGGACTTCATTGCTTCAAGCCTATTTATCAACTGTCTTCCCAACTTTCTGCATTTTTTTTCCTTCATTTTTTATATTCCTAGGTTTATGCATATTCTATGGGCATTTGATTTGCAATTTTTAGGACGTTTGATTTGAGATGTTTAAACCAGATCATAATGCATTTGGAGGTTTAGTACTCCCTCCAATGAATTGCACTTCCCAGACTGCAAATTGATCTATTGATCATTAGAGTTTACATGAATAATACAACTTTGCAATTGGTATTAGCCTTGTATTTTGACGCAGACAAGTTGATCAAGTCATCACAACGGCAGTAGCGAACATATGTAGTTTAGACTCTTAATTAGGAGAAAGCCCTAACACCTAGAATTCTTATTGTGGATTGCAATTTTAGTTTCTGAGTACTGTTTCACTAGTGTGATGATAGTTGAAGGTCAGTGGTTTTTGGATCTGAAATATGACCAAGTCTGCCTTTGCCTGATGTTTGGTATTTATGCCCAGGCCATGTTTTCTTTACCTGTTAAAACTTAAAACGAGTCAAATAGGTGTATTTACTCTCTGCACATTCCATGGTTTCAAGATTGATAAAAATGTTTATTTTATTTTATTTTTTTTGGACTGTAAAAATCTTTCTTTCTGGACTGCTCTCCCTTGATTGATCGAATAGAGGCTCGTATCAAAAGTTGGGAGAATAAGGTGCTCTCTTTCGCCGGAAGATTGCAGCTTATTCAATCTGTTTTATCTAGCATCCAAGTGTACTGGGCGTCTCATTTAATTCTTCCTAAAAAAGTTCTCAAGGATATCGAAAAAAGGCTTCGTTGTTTTTTATGGGCTGGTAATTGCTCAGGTTCCTCCAACTTATAGACCAATTGGGTGAAAGTTTATTTACCAAGGAATAATTCTTTCTGGAATGCTCCTCATCCTGCCGTGTGTTCTTGGAATTGGAGAAAAATGCTTAAAATTAGGGAGCTTTGTCGATCTTTCTTTGCTAATATCATTGGTGATGGTCGTACTACTTCTTTGTGGTTTGATAATTGGCACCCTCTTGGTCCTCTTACTCTTAGATGGTCATCTAATATCATTGCTGATTCTGCTCTCTCTACCTCTGCCATGGTCAGTGATGTTATCTATAATAATAATTGGAGATGGCCTTCTCTCTCTCACGAGTTACTAGAGATTTGTGTTTCATTGACCCAAATCATTCCTAACTCCGAGGTTAGTGATTCTGTTCGATGGACTCTTCGAATGGGGTTTATTCAACTTCTTCTGCATGGAATGCTCTTCGTTTTTCTCGGCCTATTGTTCCTTGGTATCATTTAGTCTGGTTTGGTAGTTGTGTTCCTAGATGGAGCTTCATCTTATGGCTTGCTATTAGAGGAAGGTTATCAACTATGGATCGTGTAAGAATTTTTTTCTCCTCTTGCTGCCCATGACTGTGCCTTTTGTCTTGCTGCTGATGAGACTCACAACCATCTTTTCTTTGAGTGTGTTTATACCTCTGGCATTTGGACTCACATTTTGTCTAAATGTGATGTGAGTAATCCTCTCCTCTCTTGGCAGCATTTCATTCCTTGGGCTGCTGCTAACTGGAAGGGTAAATCTTTATATGTTGCAATAAAAAAGTTGGCATTGCAAGCTGCAGTTTATGCTATCTGGCGCGAGAGAAATAACCGCAAGTTCCGTAACGAAAGCCTCCCTTCTACTGTTGTGTTCAAGGCAATTGTGGAGTCCATGCGGTTATGCTTATTGTCTTGGAAGATCCCTCCTTCTCCTTCTAACAGTTATATTATTCATGAATGCCATCTCTGGGATGTATAGCTGTTAGGTTGTTTGTGTTTGTTTCCCTTTGTTTTTCTGTTCCCTCTTTGCTGAGGGTGTTGCTTTGTTAGCTTTTTTAGCTACTGTTCCTTGTTGCTTGTCTGGCTTTGTTTAAAGCCAGGTTTCTTCTATATATTCATTCATTTACCAAAAAAAAGATTGATAAAAATGAAATCTGAAAAAAAAAGATTGATAAAAATGAAATCTGTATTTAAAGCAACAAAGCTACCTTTTGGTACAATTGCTACATACTAGGTAGACTCCTGCAAGGTGTGTGTATGAGGAATGTGTTTGAGACAGTTAAATGAATGTAGGGGAAGTTTTCCTATGATCTGTGAAATTTCAATTGGGACATGTCTTTTCTATCAGTTATAATGGAGAATGGTTCTCGGACTTCAGTTATATCAGCTACTGTTGCAATAAATTATCAGGGATCTCAGATGAGAACTATATTCTGCATTACTGCATGGTTATTTGGCTTGTATAATGTTACATAGTTGCAGAAATTGATTATAATCTAAATTCTGAGTAGCTTCAGTCGGAGCATGACTCATGAATTCAGATTTTCTCTATTGGAGAGGTTAAGTAGCAGACTGGATTTAAACTTCTAAGAATGGACTCCATTTGATATGTTTTTAACACCTCAAGGAAAAAGAAAGAAAAAAGGATTGCGCTGCAACAACCTTTTAAGCTGATAATGTAATGCAAAATATTTTCCTTGCTTTAAGCTACAGCTTTTTTTCATTTTCTCATAAGTTTCTGCTTCAAATGGTGTTCCAATTCTTGTTTTTGGTTCCAACTATTTTCAGGGCTTTTGATTCTGAGATCTCTAGGACTTCTGATGTCAAGTGTCAGACCACATTATAAAATATCGTAATTGATATAGAAGTTAATTTTTGCTGCAGATTCTGAGGTTCTTATTTTTGCCTTAAAGAAAAGCTTTTCTGGTCAATTATAGAGATGTAAAGTGGAAAGGGGAATTGGTGCATTAAGTTCTGTATTAATGGAATTTTTGTTCTAAGATTCCAATTTATTAAATTGACTAAGGGTATATGTAGACTATACGCTGCTGTTTAGGAATTTCATAGTATGCTGGAGGAAACCCAGTATACTTTTTCTAAAATTTCTAAAATTTCTAAAATTAAATTGTACATGATATAAGTCCCTTAGTGTGTAGTTTTGGTGGTTTTCGGAGTTGAGAGACGGTTTTTGCATAAAATATTAGGGATCTAAGATAAGAATTATATTCTGCATTAGTACTCGAATATTTAGCTTTGTACTGGCTAGAAATTCTGAAGTCATGAATGACAATGTTCTGTTATGTGGGATATGAAGCAGTAGAGTAGATACCTGACTTTGAAACAATTGTTGAATGTAATAGCGTAAATTGCTGGACTTCATTGCTTCAAGCCTACTTATCAACTGTCTTCCCAACTTTCTGCATTTTTTTTCCTTCATTTTTTTTATTCCTAGGTTTATGCATATTCTATGGGCATTTGCTTTGCAATTTTTAGGACGTGTGACTTGAGATGTTTAAACCAGATCATAATGCATTTGGAGGTTTAGTACTCCCTCCAATGAATTGCACTTCCCAGACTGCAAATTGATCTATTGATAATTAGAGTTTATATGAATAATACAACTTTGCAATTGGTATTAGCCTTGTATTTTGACGCAGACAAGTTGATCGAGTCATCACAACGGCAGTAGCCAACATATGTAGTTTAGACTCTTAATTAGGAGAAAGCCCTAACACCTAGAATTCTTATTGTGGATTGCAATTTTAATTTCTGAGTACTGCTTCACTAGTGTGATGATAGTTGAAGATTAGTAGTTTTTGGATCTGAAATATGACCAAGTCTGCCTTTGCCCGATGTTTGGTATTTATGCCCACACCATGTTTTCTTTAGCTGTTAAAACGAGTCAAATAGGTGTTTTTACTCTCCGCACATTCCCATGGTTTCAAGCTTGATAAAAATGAATTCTGTATTTAAAGCAACAAAGCTACCTTTTGGTACAATTGGTACATACTAGGTGGACTCCTACAAGGGGTGTGTGTGAGGAATGTGTTTGAGATGGTTAAGTGAATGTAGGGGAAGTTTTCCTATGATCTGTGAAATTTCAATAGGGACATGTCTTTTCTATCAGTTATATCAGTGTTTCTCCCACCTCTTTGGCAATTATATGGGACCAAATGGAGAATGGTTTTCGGACTTGAGTTATATCTGCTACTTTTGCAATAATCTCAGATGAGAACTATATTCTGCATTACTAGCTACATGGTTATTTGGCTTGTATAATGTTACATGGTTGCTGAAATTGATTATAATCTAAATTCTAAGTAGCTTCGGTCGGAGCATGACTCATGAATTCAGATTTTCTCTATTGGAGAGGTTAAGTAGCAGACTGGATTTAAACATCTAAGAATGGACACCATTTGATATGTTTTTAACACCTCAAGGATAAAGAAAGAAAAAAGGATTGCACTGCAACAACCTTTTAAGCTGATAATGTAATGCAAAATGTTTTCCTTGCTTTAAGCTTCAGCTTTTTTTCATTTTCTCATAACTTTCTGCTTCAAATGGTGTTCCAATTCTTGTTTTTGGTTCCAACTATTTTCAGGGCTTTTGATTCTGAGATCTCTAGGACTTCTGATGTCAAGTGTAAGACCACATTATAAAATTTAGTATATATAGTAAACGTGAGTTCTACTGTTTTACTGTTCATAAGAGCTACAGTGCCTGAGAGTTAGAAAAGATGGTTCTGCCCTGCTTTGAGATATTTTTTGTTTTTCTGTGTATCGATGATCGATCATATCTTCTTCTCTCTTCTAGAGCCGTCTATTTTAAATTCAGATAGTGAGTTGCTTCATCTCTTTTTCTAGAGCCGTCGAATCTAAATTGCGAGTGTGATCTGGATTTGTATAATCAGTGGATTGCTTCTTTTGTCTACAATCGTGTAAGGAGGATTGAGAGGGTGAGTTTTTGTTTTTGTTTTTTTTTTTTCCTGTGTTTGATGTCGATTTTTTGGCTTTGATTTGTTCTACTGGAGAAGAAGACAAATTTTTGGGTATAGTGATGGACTGCAATCTAAGTGATTGTTGTATTTCTGGGTTTTTAGTTTGAAATTTTTAATTGAATTGTTTATAGGTTGAATCTGGTTTTTTACTTTTGTTTTCTGTTTTTAATTTGCAGGCTGTGCATATTGAAGGGGGAGAGGTTTGAAGTGGAAGCAAAGAAAAGAGGTTTGGTTGTTAGTTTTAATCATCTTTGTTGTTGTTTTGTATATTGTATCGGTTATGGATGTTGGGTTTATGAGATTAGACTTTATCAGACTATACTTCTGAACATTGTTGTTTTGTTGACTCTTCCTCCTTTTGTGTGCTTAATCAAAAATTACAGAGATAAAGAAACAGAAAAGCTAGAATCTTAGTTCACTTCAATAAAAACATAATTGATTAGGTGAGACTCAAAATGTTAACCTGTAAAGCTTAATAGCTTATAGCACTTTCCCTTCATCTATCTGCATATTGAATGCACAAAAACATGTATGGACATCATTAAAAGAAGGGAAAAAAATACAAACAGTACCCAACCTATGGCCGACTCCGAATTTCTGTACCCAAGTTTTCAAAACTATCACAATGGTACCCAGATTATCTAACACGACCTAACATTCATACATGCCGTCCACTTTGCCGTTAACGGTGTTAACTTTGCAAGGGTAAATCTGTCATTCCACTGTTCATCTCTCTTATCCTTCACACCATGGGTACTGTTTTTTTTCTTTCTCTCTCTCTCTCTCCTCCTGCAAGTGGAAGGACAGATTTACCCTTGCAAAGTTAACACCGTTAACGGCGAAGTAGACGGCATGTATGAATGTTAGGTCGTGTTAGATAATCTGGGTACCATTGTGATAGTTTTGAAAACTTGGGTACAGAAATTCGGAGTCGGCCATAGGTTGGGTACTGTTTGTGAGTTTTTCCCTTAAAAGAAATCTATAGTTAAATTGTAGGAAAAATTTCACAAATGGTCACTCAACTATGACTCATTCGACACTTTGGTCACTCAAGTTTCAAATATATCACTTTAGTCACTCAACTATTACATTGTCAATCACTTTAGTCACTTAAGAAGTATTTTTTTTAATGAAAAAAATTAACAAAGTGATTGACAGTGTAATAGTTGAGTGACCAAAGTGATATATTTGAAACTTGAGTGACCAAAGTGTCGAATGAATTATAGTTGAGTGACCATTTGTGGAATTCCCCCTAAATTGTAATTTAACTACATCACATACTTCTAATTTCATCTCCTTTTTTAATGACATTTATGATTTGATTTTTTTTTTTTTTTAGAATGAAACAGAATAATGTTAAGCAATTTTTGATAGTACAATGGATTACTTGATACACAGACTACTTGGCCTTAATGATGCTCTTAGTTTTTGCAGGTCAATACTATTAGGATAAATTCTCTTTGGAAACTAAAGATTGTTATAGTGGTTAGAGTGAAGGTTCAGCTTAGTAACCGTCAAGTTAGGACAAAAGAGGCTAAAGTTCTAGACTGTGTTGTCGTCTAAGGCTGCAGTTTTGTATAACAGGTCCGTTTTTTTATTTGTAGCAATCAATTGACCGAAAATTATAGTTTCATTATCAGATTTTATTTATTCATTGATTATAGTTGTTACTGTTTTTTTCTTCTTTTTATTTGTTTTTAGGCATTGAAAACCTAATTTGTTGTTTTTGTGTAGTTGGGACTCGAAAGTTGTGTATATTCAAGAAGTTGGGCGTAGAGGCAGAAGTTTGGGAGTTTAAGGATTCTGCTCTAAAGTTAGCATTGTGTATATATATACTAAAGAGAATATTGTTTTAGGCTTTTAGTCTACAAAGGTCTTTTCTATTGCTCAGCTAGGTAGTAGGTCATTCCATGGATGTTGCCTATGCTATGAAAAGGCAGGAAAGGAATCTCTATGGAATTGGGGACTGAATCAAATCAGGATTTGTTTAGCATTTGGGTTTAAATTTGGATTTGATTTCTGGGTAGATCTTGCAGTTTTTTTTTTTGGGGCTATAGATCAGTTTGATTTCTGAGTAGGTCTTACACTTTTGTTTTCTTTTGTTGTGCATTTTCAGGTTTGTGGTCAAATGGTTTGGAGTGGTGATCAAGTATTTTCTGAGTTTATGGTTGGTTTTCGTTGTTTTTGTTAGATTAGAATCATCCTACAAACTTTACAGTAAATTGGAGGACTATGTAATTAGTAATTGGCTTTGTAAATTAGGTGTTTGCTTCATAAATTGGAGGTGTTTTTGGAAATTTATTAGTGGTCATTTAGTTCAGAAATTGGAGGTGTTTTTGTAATTGGAAGATTGTATTTATAGTGATATATAGTGATTGATTTTTGTTATGTTTGTCTTTTCATGAATTGATCATTGATCATTGATTTTTGAATTTTGTAGTTGTGTGGATACTTTTCACGAAGTGAAGAGCAAACGTGAAAGAAGAAAAGAAAACAAAGCTTTGACTATGGAATTGTTGGCTGTGGCATATTCGTCCCTTGCAGCCAAAACGGAGGAAATTATATATAGGTTGGTCTTGCTGGAATTTTCAGCCACACAGAAGTATTCTCTTGCATCTAATTCAACTTGCAATGTGGAAGAGGCTGGTGATCTGTAAGGCAGAAATGGAGGAATGTATAGATTTGATAATGGAAGAATTAGAGAGAGAAATATAACTAATGCATGCACCCTTATCAGGTACCCTTTGTTTTTCAGTTCAACTTTATTCTCATTTTAGTATCTTCTGATTTAGAACTATCAAGAAGTAGGGTCAGGATCCTTAAGTTTCAGACATTAGGAAACTGACCATGTTACGTATGTGGATATCAAGCTAATGATGTTAATACTAATGTCTTTTCCAGTTTCATTGATTGACGTGCTTCTCTGTCAAATTGTAGTGAAGTTGATCCCATATTAGCATCCTTATCTGGAGGAGCAATTGGAGTGATGTTAGCACTGACGGTGGTTGAGAAGTGAGTTTATTATGTTTTGGTCAATTTGTTTTGTCATTGACAAAGTATGATAAGGGAATTTCTGCTAAAAAGAAAAATGAGATTATAGAGGGATAAATACATGGCCTAATGCAAGTCCTGTGCAGGTATGGAGCGAGTTGATATCCGATATTGAATTTCTTTTTTCCAAAGGGCAACAAGGATGGTGAAGAGTATGGTGGAGGCTAAGACTTAAAAGATTTCGTAAATTTCATCAATGAGAAATGTGGTCCTAGCAGAGATGCGAAAGGACAACTTACTTCCAAAGTTAGTACCATTTTAAACCAATGAACAATAGAAAACATCTTTTTCCACAATATTGTTTCCTGAAAAGTCGACTTCAACAGTAATATGAACACAATCTTACATATTATTCTATCACACATCACTTTCACGTAAATATATATATACGTAGTCATTCGCTCAGGAATGCCTATTAATACCAACTATAGTTTGCAGTTAAACAAATAACGCCAAAACAATAATGGTAACTCCGTTCGTAAATGAACGTTGTGAGATTACTCATCTCGAAATTCCCGCTGTGTCTTCAACACATAACAAAGCAGCCCAACTTCAATTTAACCGTCTAAGAATACTTCGTCAAGAACCTAATCACATACGGTTTCAACTTAGTAACGATTCACAAATGATTTAAGTTCGAAACCCCTGTTTTCAACAAAAATCCCCAAAGTGACGCCAATCGAGGCGAAACCACATCCGAGACCACCCAAACTCTCCGAAATACTTCCACGATTGATATGTCCAAACCACAAGTCGATCGGATGCTCAAATCCTCACGGATCAAATAAATAGGACGGTCTGAAACCGTAAAAATCATAACAAATTCATACGAATTCCAAAAATTGCGTATTATATATCGAAACACTGGTATTGACGAGTAAAAGATATATACCAGAAACAGTCCTTTACATAGCCGGAACGCCGCCACAAGCGGTGGCGCACCGCCGCTGGCCAAAACTTAATATTTCACAAAACTTCCAACATCAAAGATCTTCTTCTCAGCATGCTTATCAACTTTCATAACTAGCATGAAGTCAGAATCGAAGTGAAAAGGGTCGAAAACTACCTCGCAAGCCGTGAATTACTGTTCAATCCGAGTTGAATCAAGTTTCACGTGAATCAATCCAAACAACCACCACAGATCGATCCAGGAGGCTGCTGTGAGCTCCCCAAGCCTAGTTTGAAGCTTCGCCGACGTCGGAGATCGGAGAACCGATCGGGTTCGAATACACAGATTTTCACCGCCTTCTAGGGCCGCCACCGTTGAGAATCGCCGCTAGAGGATGCCAGAGGGACGACCGGAGCAAGGAGGAGAGCTGATCTTGAAAGTTTCACCGCCGGAGCTCGCCGAAAAAGCCAGGTCGGGTTAGTCGGTTTTCTTCAATACTGAAGGTATCAGTCGAGAGAGAAGAGAGAGAGAAAGCAACTTCCAGAAAAGGAAAATGGAATTATGAAGATATTTTCGGAAATTCCCTATTTATACCAAAATGGAAACTTTTTCCAATAGCCATAACGTTTTCATACAAACTCCGATTTTTGCGTTCCGCATGTCCACGAACTCGTATCGATGCACTCTACGACTTTCGTGAAGGAAGTTTCTAAAGATTCTCAACATATAAAAAGTCAACCTTGAACCCCCCTAAATCCACATCTTTCGAATAAATAATTGTCCGAAACAATTCCACTTCACATACAACATACGAATAAAGCACAATACCAATAATTCGTACAACTGGTCCATTATTAATTACCAAAATTAAATAACGAAAATCCAGGTCATCACAGCCACCTCTACCACCATCACTACCCACGTTGCAGCCAAAGGTTGCTGCGACACCCCTTCACTGCTATTATCACCCACACTTTCTTTAGCCCCCCCTACTTTTCTCTCTTTCTACCAAAACCCATATATAAACTCTCGTAATCCATCCCCATAGGTCTCTCTAATCTTCATCTCCGACCTCCCTCGATTGGCAACACTTGCAAACAATACACAAAAAATATCATTCAAAAACCCATTCTCTGTATCATTCAACTCTACATCAATTTCGATTTCGTCTCTGCATCAATTTCAGGATCACCCCCAATATCATTCAAAAACTCATTCTCTGTATCATTAACACAGGGTGCCACGACCATATTAAAGATTGATACCCCGACTGAATCCAATGCGAAACCGAGTCATCGAGGCTAGAAGAGAACAACCGGCCACAAGGTAAGCCTTTCGAGCCAGCCCGTCACCAAATGAGCGACGAAACACTCTTATCAAACCTTCAATCCACTAATTGATTCAAAATCAAAATCAAAGTATCAAACACTATCATCATTGCAAAATAGCAAGTAAAATTGTTGACAGTACCAACTGACAGTGCCATCTGACGACCCCAGGGGAGACGAGCCAAATCTCAACGGAGCCGTCGGCGCAGGCGGCGGTGACCTGCGATTCAAGAATCAACCCCAAAATCCAAAACTGAATTGGATCAGCCCCGAAATCCAAACCTGTCCTCTCCTTCACTGGCAAGGTCAAGGACTACGGCACTGGCCTCAAGCTGCCAATTGGGAAGTAAAACACCCCTGTCTTTCCAGACCCGATCTGAGCACAAGCCAAGAAGTCCCAGCCGGCCATGGCTATCTGAATTGCGTGGCGCTCAACCAAAGTCCGCCGTCGTGGGTGATAGTGGCGGTGAAGGGGTGTCGCAGCAACCTTTGGCTGCAACGTGGGTAGTGATGGTGGTGGAGGTGGCAATGGCAATGGCGATAAACAGAACAAAAAAAAATAAAAGAGAAAGAATAACTTAAAAAAAGATAAATAAATAAAATTAAGAAAAAGAAAAAAAATGAACTGAGGGTATAATAAACATTTTAATGGGGTAGGGATTGCCACGTCATCTAGTCAACGGAGCTTTTTGACGGAGAGTAACGGAATGGACCGATTGGTCCAAAATTGAGAATACAAGGAGTAAACGTGTGAAATTAGAAGAACAAGGACTGAAGTGTTTTTTGGGTAAAAGTTCAGGGAGTAAACAGTATTTAACCCTATTTTATTTATGAAATAAATTATAAAATTAAAGTAAACTTTTATTCATTACAATTGAAACCAAACAAGCCACACAAGAAAAGTTAAAGCAAATAAAAACAAGTCACACATTAATAAAAAAAAAAAAAACTAAGACCCGAGCACTATGACATGACAATGAATTGTCAATTATTAGGATGATAATGTAATTGTCATATCCCTAGCCTTGTCCTCCTCGTCCTCTTCTTGAACAAACATGTTTGACAAGATCTTTTTGTAGATTACTATTTCCAATATGCGAGCGTACCCTCCAGTAACAAGACATGTATTCGACCATTGTAATTTGCCAGGTTCTTGGATTAAGAGGTAAGTTTAGGCCATCATATATTCTTTCTTGTGCTCTCCTTGACCTATTTGGGTTTGGTTCATCATCATCGGACTCATCATTATAATAGTCATCTCGCTCGTCCTCCACAATAATGTGATGAAGTATTATGCAAGCTAACATGATTGTCGATAATGAATCATTATCCCAACCTCTTGCAGGTTGCCTAACTATTGCAAATCGTGCTTGTAGAATTCCAAATGCCCTTTCAACATAATTGTGGTACGCCTTTTGTGGAAAAATACTCCTCATGTTCATTCTTAGGTTGTTTGATAGATTGCACCAGCGTCACCTACTTAGGGTAAATACCATCAACAATGTAGTATATCTAACTCATAAGGAGTCTCGTTGACATAGTAGTGAAGTTGTGGTGACTGACCTGTTGTGATAGCATCAAACAAAAGGGAACGTCCGAGAACAGTGAGGTAATTTTGAGCTCCTAGGATTCCAAGGAAAAGCATGCCAGATCCAGGTGACGGGACCTGCCACAGCTTCGAGAACAATGGTTGACTTTTTCATTTTGCCGCTAAAGCTACCATGCCATCCCACTGGATAATTCTACCACTGCCAATGCATGCAGTCAAGCAAACCTATCATTCTAGGAAACCCTCATTTCTTGGCTCTTTGTAGGTGCATATATATCTAGATGTAGCGTTCGTGATAAATTGTGACAATGGTACAACAAAATTAACTAAGATTCTCAATGGCAGTTAATTCTAGTATACAGAAGGATTCATCTAAGGAATCAGCCGAGCATGCAATGGTTAGCATTCAGAGTGCGCACATCAATTTCTGGTAAGGAGAGAAGCCCGGATGCCCAGCACAATCTTGTGACTACCTAAAGTATAGGTCCGCCGTCTGGACATGCTCTAACATACGGAGGAACACTTCACGCCTCATCCTGTAAAGTCGTCTGAAAGTTTCGGCAGGGTAACAGGGTCAGCTATGAAGTAATTTAACAATTTTTCATTAGCTACCTCATGTGATCTATGATGGGTAGCGCAGCCTAGAACAGAACCACCCCATTGAGGTTGTTGTTGAAGTGGGTTAGTAGCCAACCAGCTAGCTGCTCTTCATGTTCTTCGTCATCTTCCTCGTCTTCACGTCGCCTCTCATTCTGCTGAGAAAACCAGTTCTAATTCATTGCAAAATGTAACAAAAAGTTATAAAATGAACAAATAATTAGAGAGGAGATAGATGAGATAATGAAATATGCATCTGAAAAACCATATTTTTTATTGAGGTTTGAAGCTGAAGATAGAACCGCCATGTATGCATAAAATCTAATCGAAAATCTAGAGAGTTGATCACAACACGACACGTGACATTCAAAAATCCTATTGAAAAATTTGATAAGACTCTATAATGATCAGTTTTGCCACATCGACACTATATCTAATTAGGAATCTACAGGTTTGCTTCCGAAGAGGCACTTGACACTCATTCTATCTGAAAATATTTTCAATAATAACACATAGATACCTCATCCAAATATACACCTTAAAAATTATTTTTTGTCTCAAAAATTAATTTTAGTCTAAATTAAAATATTATTAAAATAAAATTAAATCATAAAATTAAAAAACATAATGTAAAATCATAAAATACTTGAAAGGACTAAAATTTAGCTCTGCCTTATCAGAGATGGTTCACTTGTTCATGAATAAAGAATAATATTTCTGGGGGTTAAATTATAGCCCTGACCCAAATATAACTTTCTCCTACTGGAGATGGCCTTAACCCCTCAAAATCATTTTTGGTTTAGCATAGTCCTTCCATTGGAGAGAGAACACTTAGATTTAGAGGCTAAAAGTGGCCCATAGCCCAGGGCTAGAGGTGGCCTTAAGAACCTTTTCAAACCAGATTTTTCACTTTCTCACCTACTGAAAACATCCATACACTCTCCACCCTTAGATCTTGTGATCCAAGGGTCATCCTTCCTCCATTCTTTTCACTTTTCTTCCTTTTATCACCCAAAAATGAAAAATCTTATTCCATTGATTCCCTCCTCTCTCAGACCGAGAGCACCCATTTTGGGACTGCTCTCTTTCTTCTCTCTCCTCTTTTTCTCTTTGTTCTTTATTTTTCTGTAAGTTTTCTTTGTGTTCATCACAATATCAGGTAAATTTGGGGTAAAATCAAGTCAGGAGCTCCTCATCAAACTTGTCAAGCTCACTCTCCTCTACAATTTGATAGTGATATTGAATGGAAAACATCAAAAATCAAGGAGCAAATCTCAAGGAAGTCATATCGACCCTATACGCTCTCAACCGCCATAATTTAATGCATTTATAATGCAATAATATATACTCATACATACATCACTAGAAAAAAAAAATTAAATAAATAGAAACCACTAATTAAGACAAGTCTAGAGTCCCCTATTTGGAAATTTGCTTTAACTCTGTTCTCTAAGTTAGGCCAACACCGTGATAGCTTGCCTTCTGAATAGGGATAATGACCATTTACACAATTTTGAGGTTAATTAACCCCACTTATCCAAACACTCTAAGAGATTGCCCACTTACACAATATTTTATATATATTTTGCCCTAATACACAATTAAGTATTTTATTTATTTATTTTTAGGACAATTTTGCCCTCTCCTTCTTTGTCACTTAGAGAGAGAGAAGTCATCGGAGACCTCGCCGGGCTCCGGTGACCGGAATTCGGCAACCAGTGACGGAATCCGACAACCGGAATTCGGCAACCGGTGACTGGAATCCGGTTACCGGACGGGTGACCGGATTCCGGCGTCCGATTTTATTGCCCCATAATAATGCCTAATAATCATATTATTGCCTCCCAATAAACATTTTATTGCCCCCCAATAATCATATTATTGCCCCCAATAAACATTATATTGCCCTCCAATAATCATATTATTGACCCCCAATAAATATTTTATTGCCTCCCAATAATCATATTATTGCCTCCCAATAAACATTTTATTACCCCACAATAATGATATTATTGCCACCAATAAACATATTATTGCTCCCGCACAATGCCAACCTCTCCAGATTGGGGCAATTCGTTGCCAATGTTTCCAAGCCAGGTGTAAAATTTCCAGATCCAAGCAATTGGAGAGATTGCGGCCAGCGCAACGTCGCTAACCTGAAGCTTTTCTAGATGGATTTCAACCATAGACGTGACTTTGCCCGAAACACTGTCCATTGTAAAGCTCTTTCAGGAAAATTGTCTTGAGCGACAAAGCAGAAATGCCCAGCCCAGTGGGCTCCACCGCAGACCCGTCCGGCCCAAAACCAAGGAGCCGCTTCACCGATAACTCTTCCAGCGCCGAGCAATTTTCCAGCACGGCGTTCATTCCCTTGGCTCCGAAGATGCACGATCCACAGGAGAGCTTCTTCAAACCTTGCAGTTCTTCGTGGACGCCATCATGCATGCGTCAGTCAACTCGCGGCACGAGCGGAGCTTCAGGTGCGTGAGGTTTCGCCACCGCAGCGGGATGAGAGCTTCAGGTGTGTGCGTTTGGTGATGGCGTCGAACTGAGAGAAGAGGGAAAGGATGACAGGCTGTAGATCTGCGTTGAGGGAGAGACGGTGACGGCTCTGTCCCTCTGACCGTCAGCCACCGCCGACACACCAGAGAGAGAGAGAGAGAGTCCGGGAGGAGAGAGAGTCTGAGAGGAGAGAGATCGATCAGTTTCAGTTTAATTGATAGGGCAAAACTGTCATTAAATGTTAAATTGGGTAAATAGGAGTAAAAAACTCTTAGTGGAGTAAGTGAGCAATTTTTAGGCTCAAATTGTGTAAATGATCATTATCCCTTCTGAATAAGTTTACATTCTGAGTTACTGTAGTCCCTACCTATGATAATAACACTCGACTAAAATTTAACCAATATTTATACCAAATATGTTTGAATGAACAATTGATAACACGTTTGGTTCTTGGGTGTAGACTTTCCCAATTATTCCGGACACCCAACAATGAATCTCTTCCAATAATTTCAATTGATCGAAAGTAATGAATGATGCAACCTAACACCATGATACTTACCATGCATAATTAAGGAAGTTTAAGGAAGATTTCTTCCTCCTTGGGACATGCATGGCTTAGTATTGGCTTCTCCAGCTTGCAACCTTCTTGAACCTCAACTACGATCCCAGTTATTCAATTAAAGAAAGATAGGACAAATGAACCTACAGCTTCATCAATAATTCTTGACATTGCTTAACCAATTGAGGTGCACACTGAAGAAACATAATTTTGTACCTGAAATTGAAACTGAGGCACAATTGTTAATGAAATTTAGCTTGGCAGGCTGACTTGGAAGTATTTAATTTTGTTGGGCAAATTTTTGACTTTTTTGGTATATATTCTTTGAATTAATGACCTAACTGAAATTTTGGCTAATTAAATTATGGTGACAGAAAATTTTTGGGTGCATTTTGGTAAATATAGTTAGAATCATAACGACCACATGTAACTGCTGTTTTGATTACCCTGTTGGTTTCCCTCCCTCCTCTGCTATTTGCTCTGATCTCTTTGCTCTTTCATGGCTTTCAGACTCTCACTCACTTCCACTCCCAATTTTCAAATCTCAACCCAAAAACACCCTCGACAATTACCTCTTCCTCTTCTGGGTTTTCAGTTAAAATGTTGCTCCAATTCCATTTCGCGCTCAAAAGCGGGAGCAGTTCAAGCTGTTCAACAGGAGCAGGAGGTTCTCCAGTCCCCAGCTTCAGATTCCAATTCTGTTCCTTCTTCCTCGTCCAAGCTCGTTCTCGTCGTCGGTGGTACCGGCGGTGTTGGTATTCGATCCAATTCTCTCCTTGAATTGATTTCGATAACCTTTTTCGAATCTTGTTCATTGCTTTGTCGTAAGTTGTATGTAGTAGTTCAAACTCGTTTCAGGTCAGCTGGTAGTGGCTTCATTGCTGGATCGGAATATCAAGTCTCGCCTACTATTGCGTGACACTGAGAAAGCAACTGCATTATTTGGTGAACATGACCAAGAAACATTGCAGGTACGTAATACCAGTTTCTCTGTAAGTTAATAATCAAGAGATCCCTAGCAGTCAAATATATGCATTATCTTCTCTGTTAATTAACTCGGACGACCTTCTCACCCAAATCGACTTCCTTTGGGACTATTATATTTTAAGGGTTGATTACTTATATTAGGCTAGATATTCACATGTTGGTTTACTCATGCCGTGTAAAAAATGTTGTATCTGGACTCAAAACTATTTAGTAATGGATGCAAAGACCTTAAATTATACATACTAAGATGTAAGAGATTAGATGCATTGTCTTGCTTTAACCTTGTTTTCTTTACTGAGTAGTGTTGACTATGTCTATAAAGCTTCTAAAATTGATAGGTATTCAAAGGGGACACTCGCAACCCAGAAGATCTAGATCCATCTATATTTGAGGTTTGTGCTTTTGGTTGAGTTACTTACACCTTTTTCTTTTTTCTTTTTCCTTTTCTGGATTGATTAGTGGACTATGATTAGTGATATCTGAACAACAAATTTGACATCTTGTCTTCTAGGGAGTCACACATGTGATTTGCTGCACTGGAACTACAGCCTTTCCCTCGAAGCGTTGGAGTGGGGATAATACACCAGAAAAAGTTGGTTAGGATTTATCCATTATAAAAGTTTAGTTTTAGGAGTGACCAAGTACCTGCAGTACTAAGAAATTTGCACCATTTCTTTTCTGTTTAAAATACGTACTCGTTGACGAACACCCTTTCATATCCGAATGTTTCATAATTCATGTACCAATAATAGATGAAGTTATGCATGGAAATTCACACAAAAAGGATTGCTTACTCATCTATACATATGCTTTCATCACTTTTGACTTCTGTTTGCTTTTCATTGAAGATTGGGAGGGTGTGAGAAATTTGGTATCTGCACTGCCTCGGTCACTGAAGAGAATTGTTCTTGTATCATCAGTTGGTGTAACCAAGTTCAATGAACTGCCATGGAGGTAAGTCACTTCTTTATCGATGAGGATTGGTACCAATAACACCTTTTCTTTGGTAAGTGGGAACTTCCCGGAGATTACATTTTGTAACTTGATTTATATTAGGGTCATTTAAATACTGATAGTTGAGTGAAAGTTGCATAACTTCACAATAATATTTAGCAAGGAAACTCTTATAAACAAAAATACTAGTAGAAGAGGTGATAGTTCTCAAGAAGAGAATGTAGATCTGTTCTGCCATGAAGAACAGGGAAGGTTTCTATGATGCTGACAATTTTGATTAAACGGAGAACTATATCAGTGTTGGAAACTTGTAATCTATACTCCTAGAAAAAATTCAACCAAAAAAAAAAAAGTACTCCTAGAAAAAGTGTATTATCATTTTTCTTCAAATAATCTTATTAGACCTACTTTCCAAAATTCTATAAGGTTACCAACTACATGTTATCGGCCTAGTGTTATCTCTCATCCACAATGTTAATGAGACGAAGTTCAATTAGTCCCTTCCCTTCCCTTCCCCCACGAACAGAAAGTTCAATCAAAAAAGAAAAAAACAGTAAGGTTGGATAACCAATGGATGGAAGCTCCACATGCCCAAGGGTATAAGGAAGGTGCTTTAGTATTATTAACCAACACATGGGAAACATTTTCCATCACATTTCATACTTCTATATTTTCTTGTTCCCTATAAAGGCTGGGAATGGAGTCACTAGGGCTTCTCATTTCTTTTGTCGATCAATGTCATTTCAGGCCGAACTCTTGAAACATCCATAAGCTAATATTAGTTCCATGACAGTTTTCCTATTTATATTCATCAATATGCTTGTGCAATTTGAAGCATACTAAGTTTTCACTCAGAGTTAAAGTTATAAGAACTAACACTTCGTAAATTAACATTTAAAGGAAAATCACAAAACTGCATAAATGCAAAAGTTGGATTTCATAATATCTGTTTTAGCATGGTGACACTGTTTGTGGGTAGTATAGCTTTATTTCCTGTGTTCTATATAAATAGATTCATTATAATCTCTGACCTCCATATTCTGACAATAAATTTCTCTGATCAGTAACCTCTTCTAGACAACGAAGAATTTCTCATAGAAAAATTAGGAACAATTTATTCTGTTCTCTCTGTCTGTTTCTACCTCTGTCTCTTTCCCTCTCTGGATATCAAAGAGTCTTGCAGACACTGTTTTCTTATACCAAGAATATTGTCCTGTGGATGGTTAATTTAGTTTAATTTGGATCCTTAGCATAATGAAGATATCATATTGTGAGTGGCCCATTCTTCATGATTAATACATGTTTAAGAAGCACAATTTCAAATTGAATCATGTTATGCATCCCATCAGCTCATATGCAGTGGGTTTTCTCTTTTCTATTTCTTTTCGCATAGATTAATGATTTAAGATGCTTTATTTTTTGTAGTGTTATGAACCTCTTCGGTGTTCTCAAGTATAAGAAGATGGGGGAAGACGTTCTTTGTAATTCTGGTCTACCATTTACAATAATCAGGTTTCGAAACGTTCTAAGAAACTAAACTAGGGCAACTTACTAATAAGCTGTATATTCTTAAAATTGTTGTTTATCATGAATACAAGTTATATGTCTTTCAGGGCTGGTAGATTGACAGATGGACCTTACACATCATATGATCTTAATACATTGCTCAAAGCTACAGCTGGCCAACGACGTGCAGTCCTAATAGGTCAAGGTACGATTATATGTTTACAGAAGTGGAAATGAGCATCAGGTATATAATTATAGGTTTAGTTCCTGAGGCTGAATAACGCTTCCTATAATTATAGGATTGCTTATGTCATATTTGTTGCACAAATGCTCCTTCCGGGTTTGTGATGCATCTGAGTCATTCAAAACATTTATTCCAGTTATGAATGTGTTCAAGGACAAAATAAGAAAGGCAAACTGAGATACCATAATAATAACGATAAAAATTACTTCTTTTGTTTGAAGTTGTCTATTCTAGGCTCCTGCAGTTCAATATTATTGACGCTCTCTATTAGGTGAATCCAGTCTGGTTCCGGGAACATTTCTCAAAAACCTAGAAATTAGCCACACATTGAGCCACTTTCAATATGTGGGGAGGATTATTTAGTTTGGTGGAATGTGTGGTGATTTACATAAGGAATTGCACTAGATACCATATTAGGTTTTCCTGGTATGCATGGAATTCTTTGGTTTAGGAAAGGATATTGCCTGTGTATAGTGTTAGTAGTCCTTTGTATCTTATGCCTTTATTTTGATGGGTTTAATTATTTATGTGATCCAGGAGATACACTAGTTGGAGAGGTTAGCAGACTTGTTGTTGCTGAAGCTTGCATACAGGCGCTGGACATAGAATGCACTGAAGGAAAAATATTTGAAGTCAACTCAGTTGAGGTAAAAGATGATTGCAGAAATTAGGGGGCTAATGATATGCAGAATTTCTGGTTTGCTTTTGTATGCTTTTTTAAGACAGTTACTTCTACCAACTTAATAGAAAAGAGCATACTTAGCTTTTGGAGCATCACCTTACTAGCTGCTGGCTGTGCATTAGTATCTCACAAACATGTATAGCCCTCAATCCTTTTAGCAATTAGCATGCTAGATTCATGTATGTTATTAGTCTAGCAGCAAACCATATGAACACATAAGCCAAAGTAGAGGTGTGAATACTTGGAACCCAAAAAAAAAAAGAGGTGTGTGAATACTATACTAGCTTGGCCAGGATTTAGATCCTGGAAGTCCCTTCAAAGTTTGTATAGCTGCTGAAACAATAGTGGAGGTTGATTAAGTAGCTGTTATATTACAAGTATATGATCAAGATACAGTAACAAAATAACTGTCCTCGGAATGAACTATAGTTCAAATAGTCCAAGTCTCAAACTCTCCCAAACTTATTGTGAGTTATGAATGTTGCTTGCTTCTTCCCTTGATTAGTTCCTTTTCGGCTTGTTCTCAAAGAGCACGTTGCTTTTGCTGTTTTGTGTCAACGATTTGGAACACATTTGTTGTTGCGAAGTTTATGAGCTAACTCCTATTTGTTTTGGACTCTTTAATGTATCGATTCCTAATAACCCTGCCATACTCTGCTGCTTTGAGAACTTTCTTTCCATTACTGAAAATCTAGTACTGCACAGGGAGAAGGTCCCGGGAGTGATCAGCAGAAGTGGCGGGAATTATTCAAAGCTGCCCAAGCTCAATAACTGGATTCTTAAACTCTATTTGGTGCATCCATATGTACCAGTGATACTGCTTTATAACAAGAATTACAATGGTGATTAAAAAATGAGGGCACCTTTGTCACAGGAAGAGGGTCAGGTTACCTTGTTTATCTATACTGGAGTGGGTGAATTGCCTACACACTGTAAATAATTACCCAGTAATATATTTTTATATGTGTGTAAATGTTGTCTCTGTTAATTTCACAGTAGGCCAAGTTCCCCCTTCCCCCCACACACAAAAAAAAAAAAAAAAAATTCCTAGAAGGAGAAGAAAACAAAGGATACAAAGAACCACCTCAAAAACAACCAACACCTAAATTACTAAAGAAAAGAGCATGATGTGATGTGCTTAAAGAAAGAGACCATTCGACTGGCTAGAAATGGCAATAGAATGACAAATATTGGCATGAGCATGAGTTTCAAAATTAGCTTTCCTCCAAATATGCCTAAAGAATATAGGGGCAAAATTTGAAGCAAGCTTCTTGATGCACCAAGGAGTGTCAATATTCCCATTAATACTGTCAATAAGGATTTTGGAGTCACCTTCAACTTGAATTTGGGTATAACCATGAATTCTTGCAGCATCCAAACCAGCTCTCAAAGAAAGAGCTTCAGCCAATAAAGTACTACGTAACCTAGGTTTTAGCATAAGCGAAATGTTTTTACCCACATTTGCATGTCCACTTAGAGATAGGTAATGTGCGGATACGATAGTCCTAATTTTTAGGATCGACTGGCTAGAAAATGTAATGAGCCGCTCAATGAGCAACCGGGTGGGTCGTTAGGTCCATAAGTAGATGGTAAGGGACTGATGCCCGACCCACTAAATGTATTGGCCAATGACTAATTGAATAATCTATTTAGTCCAATACTAGCCAATGAAGAGCTAGGCCGATGGGTTGTTTCAACATTTAGGCCGTTGGTTATCGGCTGACCCATGATCATTAACTATTAAGAGTTGTGCATCATCGGCACCTAGACATCGAAGAAGGACATCATCATTGGGACTTTTTCTTAACAATTCGCTTCTTAATAGTGAATTTGCTAAACAACATTGTTGATCTTTCGACTCCCGCAATCGGTTTTCCTCGAAAGGTGTTGGATTATGTGAAATCTCCAATTACTAGTTGATCTGTCGAGCTCAAAAACATTGGCCAACATTCCTCTTTCGGCCATGTATGGCAGCAACGTTCTTGTAATGGTGATGGCTATGCTAATTTGGCCTTGTAGAATACTGACCCCATAAGCAATTTGAGCCATTTCATTTGCTTTACGATTGAGTTTCTCTTGGCAAGTGTTGAAACTTCTTTGTTAGAGCAACCAACTAATTGTTGTGCCGCCGCTTAATGAGCAGCCATTGATAGATTTGAGCATCTGAAAACTTGGAGCATTTGATTGATGACCAATTGCAAGTCTCAAAATACCTTAACTATAGTTGCTCCAAGCTTTTCAAAACGTCCAAGCCAATTATTAACGCTTTATATTCGGCTTGGTTATTTATGCAATCAAAGTTCAACTTGAAGGCGCATTGGTACTTTTGGCCAGTTGGGGGATTTAATTATTATTCCTGCCCCAGCAGATTCACTAGTGCTCGAGTCATCAGACTAGAATCATCATGCCTCGTGATACATTTGACCGATTTGTGCGGCATCTATTTCAACATTTTCCATATTTTATATTTCAATAGATGGGTGGTTGGCGAGAATTTAAGCCAGAGTCCGGCCCTTGATAGACTTTTGAGCTACGTACTTGAAGTAAATTCAGAAAATGCCATAGTCCATTTTCCAATTCAGCCTTTGATGATCAGCCGAGTGAGCATGTATTTGATCAAATCCGTTTGTGAAATGGTCTTTCTAAATGTACCCAGCAAATTTCTATGTAGACCCAACAAATTTATTTATTTATAAATATTTTCAATTAAACCACCTAATTTCCCAAACTGCCCTTATCTTGTACCCAGCAAAGAAACTATAGTGATGGAAACTTCGCGTCATCTTCGTGATTCGCTTAACCCCAATTGCAGATTGATTATCTCCTCCAACACATAGAATTCAGATACATAAATTTCAAGCTCAGTTTGATTAAAGAGGAAGAGAGAGGGTTGAGGAGGGGACCGGTGGAGTGAAAAGAAGCATGAATCCTTGAAAGCTCGCTTATTATCCATCTCAACTGGTAATCCCATCTCTTTTGATAACAATTACGTAGAAATGCACAGACGAACATGTATGCTGTATGCACGTATGTGCTTATAAGATACAGACTAAGTCTTGAATAGACTTTTACATATTAGTCCATATTCACACCGAATGACGTTCTTTGCAGATGGAAATTTCTCATCAAAATGGCACCACATGGAACTACCAGAAGCTGAGGTTCTAGTCTTGAATTTTCAGACGAAACTACGCCTTACCCACATGGAACTACTAAGAGCTGAGGTTCTAGTCTTGGATTATTGGTATTGCTTTTCAATTTAATCAGTCATACCAAGAGTTGAGAACCTTGGAACTCATTTAAAAAAACAAGGACTTAAAACAAGAATTGTTACTAAGCTATAGTACAGTCAAAACCTCATCTTGAAAGAACCCAGAAACTGCCGAAGAAGATTGGTATTGGGTACAAGAAAAGGTTAGTATGGGAATTTCGGTGGTTTAATTAGAAATATTTATAAACAAATAAATTTGCTGGGTCTACATAGAAATTTGCTGGGTACATTTAGAAAGACCCTTGTGAAATTATGTGAATAGCCAATGGAAACATATAATGCTGCAATTCATTTGCCAAAGGGAAAATTTTGAGAAGGGTACATCAACTTAAGGCCACTATGCATTTCAATACATCAAGTTTCAAAATATAAATTTTGGTACATGAGGTTTCAAAATCGACCCAGTATACATACACGACGTCAATGACGCCGTTAGTCTCGTGTCAGCTGTCACATTTCAAGGGGTAAAACGGTCTCTTCACTTTTTTTACTCTGAACACCCAGCTATCTCTCTTCTCTTATTTTGGGCACCCATCTCTCTCTCTCTCTCTCTCTCTCGCAAAATAGAGGGCATAGCTAGACAGCTCGTAGCTCGCACCCATCTTCTTCAGACCCAATTTCTCCGCCACACCACCACCGCAAACTAACCCACCTCTGTCGCCCAAAATCTCATCCTTGACAACAATTTCTTGATGTAGAAATTGCCCACCATCGCCCACATCGAATTTTCCACTATTAATTTTCTTGGGGCAATTGGCGCACTCAATGCAATTGACCCACAAAATGTCGCTGTCAGTGTCGACTTGCACATAGTAATCCTTCGACGGGGATCCGATTCCGAGCTTGGCGAAGTAGAGACCGGTCTCGGAAGGGTGGCCATTGCCGCCCAACTCCAGATCCACAGCTGATGAAGAAACAGAGAGGAGGTTCCGGCTGTGGCGCCGAGCGTCGTGGGCTTTTAACTCACTAAGTGACCACTGCCCGCGGCGGCCCTGGAACTTGTGACTCACCGGGAAGACCAAGTTGCCGGAAACATGTAGAATCAAAGAGACAAGTAGAAGAAATCCGAAAAGAACCGATCTTGATGTTGGTCCAGGATCCATATACAGAACCCTGATGGAATTCGATGCCAAGATTCAATTTTGAAGGGTGGATTGAAGCTTTTGGGGGAGTAGAAAGATGGGTTTTTTTTTTTGAAAAGTTGAGGGTGGTAAGATCTGTTTGGGATTGGAGTATAGGACCCAGAAGCAAGAAGGAGACTTTTCTTGGTTTTGGGAGAAAAACCCAGATGGGAAACAATACCTAACTTGGATTGGAGATGATGGTTTTGGGGGAAAGTTTGAGACCAAATAGGGGTGTGTTGAGGAGGAGGTGTGGTAGGGACAGGTGGTGAGGTTGGGGGTGGAGGCGTCGACGGCAGTGGTGGTGGTTATGAACAGAAGGGCTTGGGATTTAAGACGCAAAACCAACGAAGTGGAGAGAGAGAGAGAGACCGTTTTACCCCTCAAAATATGACACGTGTCACACAAACTAACGACGTCATTGACGTCGTGTACATATACTGGGTCGGGTTTGCAATTTGATGTACCAAAGTTTATTTTTTAGAACTTCATGTATAAAAATTAATAGTGGGCCAAACTTCAGGTACTATTTCTGAAATTTGGGCTTTGCCAAAAAGTAAAGTAAAGTGAGAGGCAAAAATTTTCAATCAGGGAATATCTTATTTCAACGAAGTAAAGTACTACGTATAATTGGTTGTGGAAATAATCGTCTCCAACGTTTTCTCATCATATTTCAAAACCATGAATCGATTTCATCTTCTTCTATTTTTCTATTTTCAAAAATAAATCTTAAAACCTCCTTTGTTTTCTTATCTTCTTTCTTCAAGTTTCGTTAATCTTCTCCTCCCTTCAAAAAAACTCTCCTTTCTTTTCTTTTATTTGCCAAATTTAAGTTTCTAAAATCAACGCATACTCTCATTTTTTCATTCTTATTCCATACATGTACAACATTGGAAATCCATTCTACATATCTAGTAGGTCTAATAAATTTGGATTGAACTCCGTAAAACCGAGTCCGTTCAAGTTTTACTGTACAAGATCTGGATTCAAAAAAGCAGAAAAAAAGAAAAATCCACAAAGTAAACAAATGAAACAGATGGTAAGACAAATTTATTACAATCTAACTTTCAAAATTGTTACTAACAAACTCTCCTTTTCTATCCCACGGGCGACTTTCATAAGACTTTCCAATTATACTACGTTTCTGATTTATAGTCCCATCCTCACAGCAGTACTCGGGAAAGTACTCCAGGAAACTTTTGCTTCCTAGTTTATCAATTCCATTGAACAGGAAGTTCACCAGCAAATCCTATGGATTTGGATTTGAAATTAGAAAAATGGAGTGATGTAAGAAAATCAAACAAAACCAATGTTTAATACCTTTGCTTGTGTCTCCCCAATCAACCTTTTCAGAACTCCATGTCCAGGATCCTGTTATCATGTTGCCTCATCAAATAAGTCAAGCAAATGAACAATGAGACAAGAACCGCGTCAAAATTAACAATGCTACAGTTAATTCCTTTCAGTTCTTAAATTTTCTCAAGCTTGACATCTAGAAAGCAAGCTTAGTGCTTCATAAAATCATAAATCATTCCAGAGTCCAGACCGTTTCAGAATGCATATTTTCTAATTGTCTGCAAATATTGACTAAAGGTTAAACCATTAATGTAAACTTACAGGGATTTGAACACCAAAAATACAGTTGTATGAGGTCTGTCTGACTAGAAAGCTTTTGTATGATTTTGAAATAACGTGGGTGGCGGTTTCAAAATTTGATAAAAAAAAACAAAAGGTGATTATCAGAAAGGTCCTAAAGTTCTCATTGAGATCCAAAAATATTCTTGAATACGTTTCTTCTTTCACTTTTGGTACAGCTTAAAGATAATGAACTTCCATAAAAGGTAGACCATCCCTTTAGGAATTCCACAATAGCACTGTTTTGAAGAGAGAAGATCTATTTTAAGGTCCTATAAGAAACAACAAGAAATTCATAGAGATGGCGGGATGTATGGAAGAAAAAAAAACAGGCAAACATGGTAATCACCTTTTCTGCTCTCCAAGTTAGATATCGATGTTGCGCTTCACGGTTACATTTAATTTGAGAGGCATTTGTCTCCACTACTGCTTGGTCCATCAGCTCGAGCCATGCCTGTGGAAGCAAGAGGATTGTAACCATTACAATGTTCTTTAGTATACGAACTAGCATACAGATGTTGACAATAAAATTTCAATTAACAGCATCATTAAAACTATTACAAACAACAGATTTTTTTGCCATAAAAACAGTCAACTCTGTACCTTGTAATAATCCATGAAAGCCGAATATAAAACCTCATATTTTTGTGGACTTGACGTAAATCTTGTCCATATAACAATGGGTGAAAAAAATTTCAATGACTCGCTAGTAAGCTTCCCACCCCATGGTAAAAGCTGCATGAAATCTGTTATCAGTCACCACCATATCTCTTAGAAAGGAAGTCTAAATAACGATGAAATCAACATATGCAGTATAAATGCCAGTTCTATTGATTGTACTTACCTCAGCATATTTGACACCAAGAGGTATTAGGCCTTTGTAGTATTTATCTCTGTATTCTCTTTCAATAATAACGTTGTGCAAAGGGTTGAGGTCCCTATCAATTTAAAATACCAGTAAGCTCTGAACTCTTCAGTATTCAATTACTAATGTATTCTGTGATAGATAGATAGATACCAAAATGACCTCAGAGGAATAGTATTCAATAATAAATTGCAGTAGAACAATTATTAATTTCAGAGGAACAGTCGTTTGGCATAAAAAAGAGAGGTAAAAAGGTGGTGTCATTAGATGCACCAGATTCAACATGAACTATGAAAAGAACAATGTACAAATACATCAAGCCAGAAAAAGTAGTACTAGACATTCTTATCCAATTTTGATAGTCACTTTTTAGTCTTATTTGTTTTTCCACATAAGAATGTTATTCAAATCCAATGCAACAGGAGATCATGAATCTGTAGCTATTTCTTGTTGTCGAAAGGCCCAAATGTAAGCACTAGGAATGGAAAAACAGAAGGAAAAGAAAGAACTCTAGAATAAAATTCTCTTATGACAATTAAGTAATTAACAGACTTGGGATTAGTTTGTGATCTTCCTATGAATCAGTACTATGACATTCAGTCGTAACATTACTCTCACAATTTCTTATAACCCAATTCAACACGATAGCTGAAAAGGTGTTGAGACTGAGCATCATTTAAGCAATCAATGGTTTAATAGAGGCTTGAACGGTGTTATCTTGCTAGCCTCAATACAAATATTAGGTGCACGTTGCTTTCATTTAAGTCTCGTATCGAGACCCAATTTTATCATTTTTATTTCTCCTCTCGAGACAAAGCAACATATTAAAAAGTTTAACAAAAGCAAGTGTCCATTATTCAGGAAACCATATACAGATACTCGATAGTAAGTAATAATGCAGTGCATGTTAAAAAAAGAAGAGTAATAATGCAGTGCATATGTAGTGTTTTATAATTGAATCTATGTTAGTTAGCCAAATTTGTGAAAGCACTGACGAGTAAAGCTATGACATCAATGAAAGCATTTAGTACCTATACACATGACTTATCTTTTTCTAGAGAGTTATGTCAAGTATTTTGATAACAATAAGAGCACCTGCAATGATACTCCCTATTTTTCAACAAATTTGTTGAAAAAAATAGCTAAAAGTTAAATTAAGAGCTACTTTGAGAACCTTAAAAATGTTGCTCCAACCATGCTCAATACTCTAGGGAGGCCCTAAATTTTATTTTCTTCTACACAAAATACTTGTTGAAAAAAAAAAAATAGAATCAGAAATTTAATGCGTTAGGATCTCCTAAGAGTCACCTTTCTCCTCAAACTTAGGAGCTACCGATTTCCGTATTTTAGGAGCGTGGTTGGAGCGTTTTATTTTATTTTTTATTTTTAGTTTCCCTCTTAATTTGACTAAAGAGCTTGAATAGGGAGCCTCTAACTTGGTAGGGATGACAACACTACAGTAATGAATTAAGTAATTACTACAGAAGCGCATTGATCCTATTATTATGTATAGAAAATTATTTTAAAAAAATGAGAGCTTACAGCACAACTATGTTAACATCCGCACTGGTGAAGAAGTTGGCACAAAATATTGGCATATCAAATTTTGGTTCTGGGAAGACAGCAAAATCCAAAACCTGCAATCATTTACGATTCATGAGTTACTGCAAAGGTAAGTGTGAATTGTGTTGTTCAAGTATCAATAATAACAAAATACACAATGTACACACACATCTTTCAAAGAAAAACTGTGTTTCAAAACCTATGCTTATTATGCATAGCATACATATTCTCAGGCCATGACCACTATAACAACTGAAGCTCCTAGATTAATATATTATTGAGCAAGATATCAATGTCTATAAATCGGGAACACTCCTATTTTGATTTTAGATCCACACATAAATGCCTTACATATGAGAAGAGTGTAAAAAATAAATTTCTCGCCGTCTAACTAAATATTGGACAACAGAGAAATTACAAGTGTTAAATCCTTCAATACAGTTACTTGACTCCCTTCCTTAACTTGACCCAATGTGTTGTCATTTTCTTTTAATTTCCAGAAATCCCCAACCCACTTTGCTGACCAAGGTGTTCAGCTTCCTGTAATGATGCCAGATTGTGTAGACACCAATGAAAGTATGAATTGCTAACATTTTTTCAGAAACTATATTTCAGCTGTTATTTTACAGGTTCTAACATAGAAAGGAAAAGATAATCACAGAGAGAAAATCTGAACCTCTAATTGAGACCAAAAACGATAAAATTATGCTTCCAAAAGGAAAAGAGATCTTTGAGCACCTTCCTGTAGTGTGCATTTCCTACTTTTAGAGGCCAAATGAAAATATGAGATATTGTTATGTATATATATTCTCCTGAAGATGAGTTTGTTTGACAGGCATCCCCACAATGAACAACCTTTAGTTTAATATGTGAGTGAAATAATGATTTAACATGGAGTAGTCGGTAGCGGGCAATTAACAGTATGAAAGCGATATAAGACAAAACAAGAATATTAAATTAAACAGTGTCATTGATCTATAGCTAATAATATAAAGTAGAGAGGGTGAGATAGGCCAAAGTCCACACCTGCATTGTTTGAGTCTCAATACATAGGCTACGTAAAAGCCTAATCTTAGTAGCTTTGAATGATGACATTTGAAGTTGTGCATTACCATCCATGGAAACCATGGAATTATATCTTTCCTGAAGACAAAAACTTAGTGTCAGTCATGAATAGCAGAAATAATAACTAGGATGATGGTTATTAATGATTGGTGAATAAGTATTAGTAAACTGAGAGTTTTCTCCGATAAGAAACATAAAGCATTATTTCAAGGAGGAAAACAGTAGAAAGCAAGGTGGGGAAGAAGTCCATCAGGAAGCACCAGGCCAGGCAAAGTAACACCTCTTCCAAAGCGACATTCACTTAACAAGGAATCGAATGTAACCACGACTATTGTTGTGAAATTGGGAGTGAATTAATGTAGAGAGATATGAAACAGAAGACTAGTTTGAAAGAAGATTAGGTATTAGGGTGTTGATGAAGCAGCTTGAATTAATATTCTGAGTAATGACCTTTTCCTAAGCAAAGTCTACATTGTTTAGTGGCATTTCTTCTTCTCTATCAACAACAAACAACAAACAACAAACAACAAACAACAAACAAGAAGCATGAAGAAGTGAAATGGAAAGAGACCGACCGACCTGGAGGGGAGAAGGGGCCAAATGGGTGCGGCGTTTGGACTCATCCAAAGCGAAGTGAATGAATTTGTTGTAAGAAACTGCGGAGAGTTGGATAAGGGGTCGCCGCTGCTGCTGCTGCTGCTTCCTATAAACGGTGGTGGTAAATGGTGGTACAAATGGGCAAGGCTTTCGCAGTATGGAAAAGCTGCTTAAAGAAGAAGAAGAGGAAGAAGAAGTAGAGCATTCCATTGATCCAGTACCGACCAACACTAGAATCTCTCTCTCTCTCTCTCTCTCTCTGCGCTGTTGCCTGTTGGTATAGACAATAATGCTCACTCACTGTCCGCACAAAATCTACACCACCATTTCCCTTTATTTTATTTTTCACTCTTTATTTTTTAATGTGTGTTTCCATTTTTTATTTTTTTTTTATTTTACTAAAATCACTATAATAAAATACTTATTTTTTTAGACTAAAAGAGCATTTTGGGTTGGGTAGGGTAGGTCATAGTATTCAAGAAGTCAGGTATCCTAATTTTTACGTTACTCATGTCAATAGAAAAGCCAATAGTGTAGCTCATGCATTAGCTCAAAATACTACTAGGTTAGATTCCTGCCATGTATGATTTTTGTATGCTCTCGATTTTATAAGGCATGTACTCTTAAACGACATTCGTCCCTAATCAATAAAAGTTCTTTTCCTCAAAAAAATATCTCGGAGTAGGCCTGGCATCTGAGCCCGTGACCCGCAAACCCGCCCGAAACCCGCACGGTAAAAGCCCGCACGAACCCGTCCATTTATTAAATTCGTGCTAAAAAAGCCCGCACGCAAAAAGCCCACAAATTAACGGGCCTTGCGTGCTAAACCCACTGGAACCCATGGAACCCGTTTACTTCCAAACAAACCCACTTCGAGTCTTCGATCCTTTCCGTCATTCACCAAAACGCAACTCTCTCTCTGGAACTCAACCCAATCTGATCTGGGTTTGCTGCACTGAGGTAGACGCACACTCACGCCACTCCCCCCCCTTTCTCTCTCTCTCTCTCTCTCTCTCTCTCTCTCTTCCAGATCTGAAACCCAGAGACCCCCCAGAAGCCCTTGGTTCAGCTACAAGGACGATCGCGGTGAGCATTTTCTCTGCTGCACTACTCTCACCCTTATTCTGTTTCTTCCATTCTGTAATATGGTGTTTGTTTGGTTCTGGGGTTGTACTAGTTCTTTAAAGATCTGAGTGTTCTGAAGCTTTGTTGTTCTTGATCGAATGTTGGGTTTTATGGGTTGCTGTTGATAATGCATTTTCTGTGTGATTTTTGTATACTGGCCTAACTTGAGATTTTGCTTCGTTTATCTTGGATTTAGAGTATTGATTTTGGTTTGTGTGGACTCCAAGTTGACCTGAATGTGTGGGTTTGAATGTTTGTTGAATGTTTATTGATTTGGAGTACTGGTTGTGATTTTTGTGTAGTCTGGTTGAAAAAAATAAAAAATAAAAATCCCCTCCCACGCATAAAATCTCATGAGGGTTGAGATTGCAAGAGAAATCTAGTGCTTTTGCCAGTTTCCATCTCGGAACACGGTTGGATTTGTGTTCAATATGATTAGCCTTAATAGTTTTAAAGGGTGTAATTAATAGTTGGGGGATTAATGTATGTAATTAAAAAAAAAAAAAAATAAATAAATAAAAAAATTGTTAACGGGTTTTAACGGGTTCCAATGGAAAACCCGCAAACCCGTCGGGTTTAGCCCGCGAAACCCGTTAACTAAACGGGTTTTTACCGGGTCGGCCCGTTAAAAACCCGGCCCGTTAAGAACCCGCACCGTACCCGCACTATACCCGCACATTGCCAGGCCTATCTCGGAGGCCGAATCTATATTGTTCAAAAAAAATATATTACCAATACCAATTCTAAAATAAATACAAAAGGCCTTGATTCTCGACACATCCAATTTGTGCCCTACTAAAATCATACAAATTTGCCGCAGTTGAACTCACGCCAAGGATGTGGCATTTCTCAAAAGCAATCAGGATCTTAACTGAATCTTTTGTGAAACGAAAGAACAATTCTGTCGTTACCCCCTTAGTATACAATATAAACCACCCTATATCCTACTTCCACAATTTAGAATGTTTCATCCTGTGTCACTGTAGCAAATTTTTGTAGTTCACGAGTAAACACGGCAAATTGCCTTGCAAAAAAAACAGCTAAAAAGAAATTAAATATACATGGAAATAATTTGTACAACGTGACAAGTAACCAGAATATTACTGCAAGAATCGGTGTCAGCATATTTGAACCCTGTCCTTATATTCAGTTCATTCCATCATTGCAAGCAGTTATCTTGCTCATCTGGGTCTGCTCCAACACTCATACCCTTGCGCGCTGTGTGTATATGTCGCTGCGGAAATTCCTATTCTGCTAGAGAGTCCTCATTCTGGAGATGATAAGGAAAATTGGTTTCCGTGCAAGTATTGTGAACTGAGAAACTGCTTTCTTCTTCACCATCATTCTCGCTGTTATATGTTTCAAGATAAGCATCGTCGCCTTCTTCCTAGAAAAGTGAACAAAGGTGAAACCGTGTAAGGAGTTAGAAGGTGGATTACTAACAAAAAGAGTAAACCCAGAAGATCAACTAAGTACAAACCTCTGTATCCTCATCATCAGTAGGATAAGAAGAATCTAATTTGTTGTACAATGCTTCATCTCCATGATGTTTCACAGTATCCATTTGTTCCTATCAATGTGCATACAAGCCACTTAGAATAAAAATGAAAAAGACAAAAGGCAGTATTCTAAATTTTTCTTGCCAAGTAAAATAGTTAGACTTGTAATAGCAATGACTAAAATGTGTAAAGAGCCTTACAATTTCAGATCTCAGTCTATCCACCCTACTCTGCACAGCTGCAATATGTTTCAGAAGAGCCTGTTCGACAAACAGAAGATTAGTCAGGAAAATCATCGTTCAAAAAGCTATGATGGTGGAGTGATACTTAGATCATTAATAAATCCTATCTTATGAAACCAAAAGCATTAGATCAATAGCATTTAAATTTCTAGTGATACCTCCTGCCTTTGAAGCTCAATAGAACGTGCCAAAGCTTTCCTTTTGGTCAAAAGATTCTTTGGTCTCAACGTAGAAGGTCGCTGATAGTCATTTCCCCGGTACACAATTATAGCATATTTTTTGGAGACTTTGTCTACTGAAACCAAGACACCTCCACTTTCAGCTTCAAGTGCTAATGCAATTTTTTTTACTTGATCAAAAGTTTTAGCATTCACCATTATCTTGACCAATTCACGGTACTTCCAGTGCAAATGCATGTTCTCCACTGTACCATCAAAAACTCCACGTCTACCTGAGTAAATCAAGCTTCTGTAAGTAGCCATAATAAAATCACAGACAAGTTAAATGAGGAGTTGGAAATTATTATACCAAGTAGTAGGAAAGCTTTCATCTTCAAACCAAGCTTACGAAACATAAACCTCTCCTCATCAGTAATGCTTTCTGGGTCTGCTTGCTGCTTCGATGGTTTCAATGACTCCTCTACCTTAGATAAGGCTTGTTCAGCTCTCATGAGCTTTCGTTCAGCCTAGTAGACAAAATTAAAAAGTTCAAACTAGCAGAATTTGTACCACCGAAGCAAGTGAGAAATCAAAGTAGCATATTAAGAATTCAAAGGGACATTGACTGAAGGACACTTTGTTAGACTGCAAGATATTTCTTATATAAATCCATCAAGAATAGTTACAATACCAGGCTTCAGGGAACTTACAAAGGCAAGCTTCTGTTCAAGCTTTCTAACCAGATTGGCATGCCTCAATATTCCTGCTTCTTGCGTCACCTTCTCCTTATGATGAACATCCAACCTCTTTCCCCACTTAGCATCTGCATCCAGAGTCTCCCCAAGTGTACCAGCTGTACCAAAATGTTGAGCTGGTTCAACACTTGGCATAACCATCGCTGATGCTCTCAACCTGGCCTGTTCCTCTTCATCTTGAAGGGATTTTGCCAATCTCTCCCTTTCCACTAATGCTTCAGTGACTTCTGCAGACAAAAAATTCTTTCCCCTATAGAAGACCAAGAAGTCCTTGTTTCGAGATAGCAGCACACCCCCTGTCAATTTCTGCAGCAAATAAAATAAGATTTTTGTCAATTATCCAACATTTGTCAGCAGAGAGCTAATACAAACTCAGATGAGATATGAAGTGATATTATAACGGGTAATATTCCATGTCATAAAGCCCAGTATTGTATAAGTAATCTTTGAAATAAATTGCCCAGAGCACCCAGAACCTCAATCTCACACCTTTAAGTTCTCATCTTATTACAAAATAATAAATCTGGTGACCAATTTTACTCCGATTTTAAAGCATGTTGAAACAGGATGAACAACAAATTTAGGAAAATTAGGAAAACAAAGATAACTACTTTTCTCTGGCGCACCCATAAAGTATTTACAATAGATATAGCAAATAGAAATGTAATACTTTCACCCTTTCTTCAGTTTCTGACTCCCTTTTTTTTATTTTTTTTTTTTTTTCAATTTCCCAGTAACAATGGGTGATGATATTCTGCCTAAAGAACTGCCAAGTGTTATGTTAAAGAGTTGATTTGATTGATAGCAGAAAAAGTAATTACATTGAGTAGACAACAGTCAGAATGATATTTATGCAACAAAATCAAGACAGAGGTTACAGTGCCTTCTGCAAAGATAAACCTGTTTCTAACTTTTGTTGCCTGATGTAATCCCTTTCTAATGTAATGCCTCTGTAAGGAAGTAAGCTTATGTTGCATTCTAACCTCTTAAATAATCTCTAACAAGAAACTTGGACCAGTTGGCCAACCTTTTATTTTTGATAAGTGGTGACTGGCTGGCCAACACTGCCAGATTATGAATATATGGTCAATAACATCACATTCCAGTTGCCCTGGTTTCACTGTAATTTGGCTACCAAAATTTCACATGAAAGATGCCGAAAGCTAGACTCAGTAATCAAATATATAAGATATTATTCGCCCACCTTATTTAGAATCTGAGCATGCCAATTTTGTTTAGTGATAATTACTACCTAATGAGTCATAAATTGACCGTTTTCCATTACCTTGATGTCTTCAGCCATTCTCTCACTAGTAGTCAACTGAACACCACGTTTCAGTGCAATCTTTGCAATCAAACTTCTTTCCCATAGTTTACTCATAGCCACTGCTAAGCCCTGCAGCTGCCTATTTCGACCTACAGGCAAAGATTACAGAAGATCAATAAGAACCTTGAATATCATGTGTCACCAAAAAAAAAAAAATTTTAAAAAAAAAAAATTACCTAAAGCAAAATGTGGTGGAAGAACCCTAGCAAGCCTTCTTAAAGATGTTGCCTCCTTTAAACCAAGAGTTGATCGCACTCCATAAGGAAGTATTCTGAATGGCGGTTGGAAACCAGGAACTATCCCTGCGAGCATGTCTGCATCTACAGGTAATGGGTCACATCCTGGCCAATCCTTGAATCGAGGGCCTATGCTATCTAAAAGTTGGTCTACTTCATCTTCATACTTCACTTCTGGCAACTGTTCTGTCTCTTCCTTCTCCTGGGATGTATTCTCTGACACTTCTGAGGGTGTCTTTACAATACTATATGAAGCAAGCACAGAAGGTTCCCCCACTGACTTATCAGCTACTGTTGGTGAAGATGAAGAAGAAATTTCATTTCTCTTGAATATCCGCTTGCTTAGTTGCACGGAAGGAACTTCATAGCTCACACCTCTGTACAAAGAAAGCGATGTGCCAGACCTCCAGATCACCAAACCGCCAGTTTTCCGCTGTCATGATAACAAATAAATAAATAACCTATGGAACAATTATATGGGAAATAACCAACATTAAATTCTCAAAAATTCTGCTTCTTCTTCCTTTACTATTTCCTAGATGACATATTTTTGTTGCAGAAGAAAGTAACGAATGAGAAGGCAACGAGCAAAGCTTGTAATGTGGACCATTGAAAGCCTACCAATGCTATTTGTAAAAGAATTTGGACAAGACTCTCAAGAGTTTCTACCATCGACATCCACCAATGTTCCTAGGACAGCATCAGGTGCTGAAGTGGTAACAAAATTGTCTAATATAAGAACTAGAAAACAAAATTGCATACAGAAAGTGGTAACAAAATTCATTAGGAAGCAAACCTCCAATATCTCATGCATTCTCTTCATGTTGAGTGCAGGTGGACCTTCGATTTTCAATCTCACAATCTCGGACGTCTTCCATCTCTCATGAATCATCTCCACTACTGCTTGAGTAACACCAGCACCTCCAATCCTAGTCTTGTGCTTCTTCTGAAATGTCATATTCCTTAGCCTCCTCAGCTCTGACTCAGGAAGAGTCAATTCTGCCAATGAAGTCCTACTCCTCCTCCTGACCGAACCGTCTTCTTGCTTCTCTTTCTCCCTGGGCTTTTCCCATGGAAACCTCACCTCACCACCATCATCATCTCCAAACACATTCTCCACCCCTAATGGCGATTCCGCCGAGAACCCACCTCTAGAATTCGGCAACATTCCTTCCTCAACATAAAATATATCCTCCACAGAACCTTTTTCGATCACTCTCTCCCTCCCTTGACCTTCACCCTCATTCTTATCCGCCGCAATGTACCCAAATTTCTTTAATTTCTCCACTATTTTGTCCATTGTACTACCCCCATCATTGCCTGAACTACTCAAATTCCCACTTTCATTGCTCTGATAGTCCAACACGGCCCGCGGCGCCCTGGGCCCATTTTGTTTCCGGGATTCATTCCATCTATCAATCCAACTACAACTAGATAAATTCTTGGTGGGTTTGTACTGAGAAATCAACAAACTTGATTTCCTGGGTGGGTTTTGCTCACCAGAGCTGATAAAGTAGTGGGTTGCATGGAATTTCTGCTTCTTGTAAGGAATTGAGGAGCCATACCTGAACAAGTGGATGTGGGTGCCATGGAACTTTGACAAGGAGCTCGTTGGGTAAAGTTGGCGACTGGGCACAAGAGTCATCACAGATTCTCCAGGTACATCAATTCAGTTGAGTTGATGAAACTGAGATTCTCCAGGTTCTGGGTTTTTTTTTCTTGGTTTTTCTAAAACCTCGGAGGCTAAAACCTTGAAGGGACGGAGCCAAGTGACGAGTGGAGACTAGTTACAAGAGCTAGCATAGCAGACTGCGTTATCTACAATTAGCCTCTTCCAAGTTTCATATTGACACAAATTATACAAAATTACAGTTTGGCCTTTCACAACAACCAAACACACATGAGTTGAAGAAATCTTCACCTCATCGAAATTGGCACGGTTAAAACTTTCACTAATTACAATTTTTTTTTTTGTTTTCCTGCACCGACATATTTCGACGTAAAAGATTGGGCCATTTTGGTCCCTTATGTAACCAAAGAAAAAGAAAAAGTCCAAATTGTCCTAATGAGTAAAAACTTTTACCAATAAATTTTCGTAGCATAAACGTACACTTTAAATCACTTGAAAGACTTTGTCTATTGAATTTATATTGGATTCATCTTTATACTTGTTGATGCAAAAGAGAGAAGAAAAAAATGAGCGCTCTCGCTCTCTCTTCCTTACGGCGGCTAACCCTAGGGTTTGGCCGTCCGTTTTCTTTGGCTTGCGTCTATGATGTTCGCGGTCACTGCCCGGCGAGTCCTCTGGATTCGTGTACCTCTCCCTTCCAACCTTCCGGTTGCGGCACCCTCCTCTCGTCGGTTTATCGGTGGGATCCTCCCACTTCGGGTTTCTCTCGTGCCTGTGCTGCCCCATACAGTGATGGTGACGGACGACGGTGTCGAGGTTTGGTGGATCCAAACCAGATGTGGGATCCGGGATCTACCCAGTGGAGGCGCCCGGTAAGAGGTCTGATCGGATTTTCTTCGGCGAAAGCAAATCGGCTCCGGGCTATTGCTGCGATCCGGCGATGGTTGGAAAAGCTGCTTTCGATCTCTCTACATCAATGGCGATCCTGGTTGTCGTGGGCATCGACCAAGACTTCAGGCCTTTTGGGTGAAGGTTGGAGGCGTCGTAGTTGGGCCCTTTGGTTGCAGGGGGATCCCCGGTCCTGTCTTGGCCAGGGGATGGCAGCGGTGGGGCAGTGCGGCTCGGCGTCATGGCGGTGCGGCTCAGGCGGGGTGCCCTGCATTTCGGGTGTCCAGAGCTGGGTTGGAGTGAGGGTGCCCAAGTTGTTGGGTGCCCACATTGCTTCAGGCCGGATTTGGTCAGACCTTATTGCTTCAGGCCGGATTTGGATCCGGATCTGGGATCCAGGAAACTTTCAATTCCGGATCTTGGATCCGAGTCAGCTGCTCTCTTTGCTCTGGTATTGGTTCTGGTTTTTAGGAGTTCGTTTGCTAATTTTCGAGTTTTTGACACCCTCGGTTACTTTCGAACTCCTGGTGAGCACCTCACCTCTCCTAGGTGAGCATATCACCGGTTACGGTTACGGTTACTATCACATTTACACTGCTTTCGTGACATGTGCAGTGCAGCGATGTCGTTCGGCATCAAGTCACATCCTGGTTACCTCCCATTTCAGATACTTCTATGCATCTTGTTATCTTTTATTCTTCTATTGTCATTATAGATGCGTTTGTGCATCTTGTTATGCTTTTTTGTTTTATTTCGATGTTTTTGCATCGCTCCATGTACTCTTTAGTTTCACTTAATATAGTTTGTCGTCTTCCCTTCAAAAAAAAAAATCTTTATACTTGTTGATAACTCTATGTTAGCTGCATCTACATCGGCTTCAACAATCTTCCTTGGATGCTCGGGATGTCTCATATCAAAATTACATGTCCTGGCCAGCTTGTATGAACATATGCCTATGATGAATGTGTATTTTAAGTTAGGGTTTATTTTAATTTTTTTTTTTTAGGTAAATTTCATTTTACCTCCCTGACCTTTACACCTTAAATTATTTTATTATTTGTACCCGTAGACTTTTAGTTTCATCTTGGGTTCCCCTATACTTATCAATTTTAATCAATTTTGTCCAACGTTAGTTTTTTCGCCAACTAATGTGTGATATATTTTGAAATTCTCATCACTTATATTATGATATAACTTTTCATGCCACGTTAGTGAATCATCATTGATGAGGCTAAAATAGCCTCACAATTTAACCCTGCAAAATGTAGTTGTTAGTATAGGATAAGCAGGGATCGTTCAGTCCGGGGATTGTAGGGTACACCTACACAAAAGGTCAATTAACAAATAAAAGAATAAAATGGGGGTTTTGAGATTTGGTTCCTAATCTACGTAAAATAAAAAAACGAAACAAATAAACCTATATACAATGATCGACTTCCCTAACCTAGACCAATACCACTCAGAAATTCATTTCAACATGCTACAAAACTGTGCCCATCTTGAATGCATAGATAAGAGCCCAAATGAAAAGCCTCAGCGGATCAATCCATTTATCTGATTCGTTCTAATGTAGGCTTGGATCGGAAAAGTCCTTACCAAGCCTAATACTACTAATTTTTGAAAACACTCAGCGTAGTTCTCTTAAGTAGTAGTATTATCTAACCCTCGAATCAACTCACACGTGCAAATTAACCATTACACATAGAATTTGACACGTAATTTCCAGAATCGTTTAATCATTAAGACATGATTTTTACCACCCGTTAGAATTAATTACTACTTGTTTAACTCAGCGCCTTAACAAATAATAATTACTCTTGGCAAATTAAGCAAACACACAAGAACTCTCACCATTATTCTAGCATGCAAACTTATGAACCTAACTCTGAAAATTACCTAAACACGTAAAAGGGCACAAGATTGTAACATGCATCATACAAGAATTCTGGAAATTAACTTAATAATAAACTGAAAATCTCAAAAATATTAATAAAAATATTCTGAAAATTTCATGTCTCCAATTACACAACTCGCAAATCCAAACACACAAAACCGAAACAACAATTCTAAGTAGAGTCATAGTTACACTTTGAAGCTTTCCTCAGCGGCTTGGCAACAAGGTGATGAACTCGTCTCTGCTATGGTGGTGGAGCGTCCTTGACTCAGCGCCTAAGAACTTCGTAGATTGATGGATGGATGGTGGTCACGGTCGTGTAAGTGTTGGAGGTTTGAGAAGTGAATTGGGCAAAGTCTTGGAATAGCTTTTGGCCAGGAAGTGATAGGTCGGGAAGTGATACCAATTCTATTCTGGACGTTGCCTATTTATAGGGGAGCATTGGTTGTCTTTTGTCGATCATACCCTTCATCATTGGACGGATGGGATTGCATCATAATTCCTTTAATTTCCCAACTGAAACGTCTCCTTTATGGCCTTAATTCCTCTCATAATGGGGTCTTTTAACAAGCTGAAACGTCTTTCTCATATTTATTTTCCAGTTGAAACATCTTTCTCTTTTATTCCCCAACTGAAAAACGTCTTTCTCCTTTATTTCCCTTCTTCATTGCTTGGTCAAATGTCTTAAATGCTTTATTTTATGACTCCATCGTTGTTGTTTCCAAGAGTTCCACCAGCCAAGGTTTCCTACAACAAGCAGGAGAATATCAGAATTTTCTAGAGAAAATAAAGGGAATTAAAATGTAAAGACCGCAAAAACAGTCGACAGTGCGGAATCCTGATCTAGCTAGGATTTTTCATGAATTTATCTTTTTCCGCTTATTTCACGCCAAACACTCTACAAGACTCTTAAAATGACTCGATGACTCAAAACACGAAACTTAAGGGAGAAACAAGGTTAAAATGGGGCATATACTCAATAATATCGTCGCACTTTATGCTCCTATCAAATACCCCACACTTAGCTTTTGCTAGTCCCTTAGCAAAACAAAAATACAAAACAAAACAAATACTCCACAAAAAGCAAGTACATGACTCTACTGCCCCTAACTGTTGTCTCAGAGACTCCAAACTCATGGCTTTCACGTTAAACACTTAATCAAAATCGCATAGATAATTCCATGGTTAATAAACATGTAACACTCATATGACTAAGTAAGATATGGAGAACTTAAGTTATACAGGGAATGATAGCATGTTTCGAACAAGTCCAATCCAAACTCACAAGGCATACTCTCGATTTTTCTCTCAGAAATGGCTATGCTTAAAAGCTTCACACTCAAGTATATGCAAGAGAACAAATTGTAAGGCAACAAACAGCTCGCATATTTCATCAATAAAAGCATTTTGTGAAGAATTTTTAAAGACCTCAAGAAATGACTAAGTGCACAAATGGACCTAAACCATAAGCTCGACTGCATAACTGACTCCACTAACCAAAGGCTGCCCATCTCAAGGATCAAGTAAGGACTTGAAACTGGTTGTAATGGGGCTAAGCTAGGGTTTTTGAAATGAAGATTAAGGATACAAAAATCCTAAGGACCTAGTAGAGCATATATGGACCACCTTATGTCACCATTTTTGTATGGGCCAATTATCATTATTTTGGACCCAACCTTCACTCTAACCAACATGGAAACGGACAAAGGCCTAATTTTCAACTTTGAGCCTTCTACAAATTTGAAAGTCCAAAACCACACTTAAACAATTTCCCAAGAGTTTTCTTTTCAATTTTTCTTCTCTTTTGCCGTTTTTCTTTCTTTCTTTCTTTTCATTTTTTTACGGCTATTTTTTTTTTTCTTCTTTCTTTCTCTTGGTTTTTCCCCACCCCACACTTGTCTTTCATCGTCACCCCTACACACTATGTCGTGCTCTACTAAGTCCCTAAGACAAGGGTAGAGATATCCTGTACTAAGCTCATGGTAGGGTAGTGAGGGTGATGAAACAAAGGTTTTCAACGTAGGCTCAAAGGGTTCACTCTAAGGAGTCCCACGACGGGAACAATTGGGGACACATGCTTGTTTGGCTATGGTGGTTACCCTAATGCCTTCTATCCTATCCAGGATCAGGGCATATTATGGCATACAAGTTTTGACAGTCACACAAGTCGAGTTCTAGTATTCTCTAGTCCATTAAAATCTATGGCACATGATCATTGGATTTTCAAAGAATGATGACGTTTTGCAAATACAACCATGAAATTCTGAATATATCAATAAGCACTTGAAAAGAAAGTATTTTAGCTCAACAGCTCACTTAGGGTCAAATGAATTAGACTTAATCCTAGCATGCTTAATGAACCAAGTTACAATCCTATCTCAAATCTTCATACAAGTATCACAACGTCGATTAACCACAGAATTCAATTAAGTCCTATTTCGATTGTGAAAACCTTCAGCCATGAATTCAGAGACATGTTCATCCTAGACGTTAGGAGCATCTGTAGACCCCGTGAAATTCCAAACGTCACTTTTTGACGGGAAAATTTTTCGCGACCTTTGTTCGGCTAAATACTTTTGGAAATAGTTTGGGCTTGGGCCTTGGGCCCGAGAATAGCGTAAGGTTAGAGTCCAAAATTTACTCTGGACACCCAACCGACGGGTATGCTAGTGAACCTAGCCCAATAAGTTAGTCAACCTTTGACCCAAACCTCTTCCTTGATCCAATATGGTCCTTGTAGCTCATAATGACATCTTTGCATAATTTTGAAATATACTTGTGCGTGCGTTTACGATTTTCTTATTTTACCTTTCTTAATAATTGGCGAAATTTCTGCTCGCCTTACCCGAAGCTTACTCGTCAAGCATCTCACCGACTTTCAAAAGCACAATTTATTTACTCCTTATGTTTTTCAAACTCGAGCAAAACTCCGACAAAACTTGCCTTGCCATTTTTTCTATCTAAAAATAAGTTTTGTGAGACCCGATCCTTATTTAGCATTGTCAACACTTTAATTTGAGTTTTCTTGTATTTACTTATTTTACTTTTATTTTCCCCATCATTTTGGGTTTTTACCACCTTATTCTTTTACCCCAAATTTATCTGCCCAAAGCTGAGCCTTCTCCTTCACACGCAAAACTCAGCTTTTCCTCTTTCCTTGTTCACGTCAGAGTTGGACAGAGAGAAAGGGAGCCTCGTTCAGCTCTTCCCCTCCACGTTTCCATCATGCAAAGGGCAACTCCTCCAAGAACATCATCTCAGACCTTCAAAAGAGAGAACCCAGGCCATAAATCGTCATTCACCCATCTCTTCTCAACTTTCCTCTCGTCCCTGGACACATCAGTCCGTTTACGAGCCCAAAAACACCTAGTTAGAGACCTCCGATGAAAAAACTTTCTTCATCAAAGTTGTTCGCCTATGTCTTCTCTATCTAGTCTCCAAATATCAGCTCCATCGGAATTGATTTGAGACCTGTACACCCCTCGAAGCGGAAGCTGTTCCGGAGCACGCCTGTTCCGGATTTCTGCTTAAACTTCCTCTCTTGCTCTACCCGAATCCCCAACACCTTGCTTGAGACTGATACCAACAGTTGGTAAGATTCTTAAACCATCAAGTTCCCCTTTGTTTCCTCGATTTTAGACTCAATACGTTCAAAACACCTCATTTACATATTGAGCAGTCTCTGTTTCACTTTGCATGTTCGAGACTGAGCAAACTTCTTGGCCTGTGGCTAGACTCGATCCAATCAGCTCCTTCAGCTCTCTTTCCTGTTGAAATCCTCAAGAGAAGCTCATCTTTTTTTTGTTAGTTTTTGGTGAGTATCATCCTTTCCTTAACACTATGTATTTTTGGTTGTTGTTACAAACTCTTGCAGATTACAACTTGTCACTATTGTGGTGGGAACCTTGTTGTTTTAGCTTAGAACCTTTCATTCTTTCTGATGTGTTGGGGGTATGCTAAACCATGGTTATTTTGAACATTGAAATCATGCTTGATCAAAGAGTTTATTTGTGTTACTGTTGTCCAAACACCATGTCTTCAAAACATCATGTTAGTGAGCTACAAGACCTTCCCCTTATAGTATTGAAGGGTGACTGAGACTTTAAGCCTTTAGAAGCTTTAGATACTTTTTGTAGGTGTCTTAGAGTCTACTTAACCAGCCATTTTGGGTACCAAAAGAGCTTTACACAAAAGAACCAGTTTCTGCAGATTTTCAGTTTTCAGTAAAATCTGACCCAGTTGCATTCATTTCAAAACTGGAGCTAAACCGTTGAGAATTTGGGGTCAGTTTCTTCTAGAGAAATATATTAGACAAATATATGAACGTTCCAGAATTTGAATCACCCCAAAAGCATTTTTCTGGAATTAGTTATGCAATTTTGAAATAGGGGGACAGAAGCTTGTATTTCTGGAAAGAATCTGCACATTGTTTTACTTCAGCCTTTAAAACCTTTACTCTTTGTTTGGTTTCACTTGAAATTCAATAGCCATTTCAATCGTACTGAGTTGGTTGACAAGCCATCCTTCTTTCAAAATTTCTCAAGAATTTATCTCAAGTGCTTTGAACACTTTTCCTTGGCCCTTAACAGTTCTTACTTATACTCTGTTTCCAGCTTTTGACAACTTATCTTTGAAAGGTGTTTCTGCCACTTTTTCCTGAAAAACCAACTCTCCCTTAGTGCCCAAATGGTCTGGTTATTAGCTAGTCAATTAGGTTAAAGGAAAGGTTCTCTTTGGAGAGTATTGCGTGTGAATAGCTAGCCTAGTTTATCGTTATTAATGCCGCTTATTGATCTAGGCTTGACATCGTGGTGGAATCTTGTGAAGTGGTGGTTGCTACAAGGTTGCATTGAGGCCAAGTGCTGCAAGAGAAAGCTCGAGTTCCAGGTAGGGGATGCCTTTAACTCTATCTATGTTTTTCTTGCATATACAATGTTTTATATGAGGCCTCTTGCATGGTTTTTGGAAATTATCTGTTTTACAATTGAAATGGTTTGCGTGGATTGGATTGATGTGTTGGCAATTGATGGGGACGTAAGGAGAGGTCAGTTCCTCCTTGAGCCACCGGTGGTGGGCAGTGTGCACCATGCCCTTGTTATCTCCCCTTTGTCTCTAGCCTTGTGATTAATGAATTCCGGAAAGTGATTGGCTAGATGGACGGTTGTGATGGAAGTGTGAAAGATGATCAATTGCCGTGGGATTGTAGTTACGTGGTGACGATCACGTGGAAGCGCAAACCGGTTTTATCTACTTCTTTTATTCAAAACAATAACTCATGTTTTTAAACTTAGATATGGGGGCGGGCATGGGCAATGACTGGATGTAGGAGCCTAACCCCTACTTTAGTTTGTTTTGCAGGCTGTTGTTGTTGAAGCTTGGGCACGGAGGATAATCCTTGGAGGACACAATTTGTTTTACTCTATTTAAAGTTTATTTCTTTTCGGCTTGCTTGATTTCACTAAAGTTTTGTAACATTATGTATGGTTGATGATGTGTGTGCTTGCTTACCACCAAAGTGGAACCCTAGGGTTAGAACCTCCATTTGAATTTAGGTCCTAGTGGGCTAGACCTAGAAGACTCACATAAATTACCATTTAATGAACTTAATGCAAACTTGGGGCTAAGAACTAAAAATTGACATAGGTTCTAAAACTCAACTCAACACCACCTTCCTTTCCTCTTATTCGCCTAGTTCGTAATCTTGTGATTACGAGCCAAGCCCACTATACAAGCCCAAGAATTTCAGGCTTATAGATTTCTTGCTTTCCAACCTAAAGGCCTTGTCTCTTTGAGGAATTCTAGGCCCAAAACACTTGCTCCAAGTGTCGCGGGAGTAGGGTTCCTTGGGGAGGCGGCGCTGTGGTAATCCGGTCTCCGGGTCGCAACAGAAAAGATGGTATCAGAGCATAACGGTTCTGACAGACCTTGAACTTAAAACCTTTTTGTTGTGTGAAGTTTGTTGGATTGTCTTTAATCCTTATTATTATCATCAACCATACTAAAAATGTTTTGAAAAATGTGTTTTTCAGATTTGAAAAAAAATAAAAATAAATAAATAAATAAATAAATAAATAAATAAATAAATAAATAATGTCCGACTCCTCCATGGACTCCTCCGGCACCGACAACACAGCCGAATCCTGTGTGACCGTAGAATTGGAACCCTCCGCCCGGATTGATGTTCCTCCACCCTTATCTTCTAGTACTCTTCCCTCTTCCTCCACTCCGCGTCCGAACCCGAAGGTGGTTGAGATGAGGAACCTGATTGCCGAAATTGATAGGGATCTTGAAAGTGTAACAAGGGCAATGATCGGACCTGTCTACCCTCGACAAAAGATCAATACCTTACAAGGGTATATTCGGGAATTCTTGGCGGTGAGAGCTAGGCATCCCAACGTATACGAAAGCTTAGAGGACCGTAATTATCGATTCATACACGGTCTGAATTCAAGGATGCGGGAAAGGATGACGATGAACTACTCCCGACCATGGCACGAGGTTGTTGAGGAGGCCGAGAGAGTTGATGCATTCTTGGACGAGATATACACTGTGCTCGATGCAGAAGGTGACGGACGACCACTTCCTCCGGAAATTCAAGCAATTAAAGACCGTATCGATCTTGTAGACTATCATAGGGAGATGAGATTTTATCCCTACGATCCGGAAGATTCGGACTAGAACTTTTGTTAGTAGGACGTTTGTGGTCACTTTGGTAGACCCCCCTCATCTTTTGTTGCTTTTCAAACTCTTTAAGCTTTCCTTTGCTTGTTAAACACCCCTAGTTCTCATCTCTAATTGCTTGGTAATATTCCTATGTTTGAACTTCGATTTTCGTTTTCTAAAGCAAAATTCGACCTTGCTGAAAATTCCTGAGTCAATTACTAGACTGCCCACTTCGAGCCTTGTCTTGCCCAACCTATTGATCTTCAAAATTCGTGAATTTTTGATATGTTTCAGTTTGGTTAGTTAACTATGGATCTGGAAATTTTCACCTCTTTCTATTGTGAAATAAATTCGGGGTGATTTTTCAAAGTTCAGTCTGCAGTTGACAAAAATCTGGCAGCATTAATTCGCGAAACGTTGTTGAGATTTGAATCTTATTTTGAAACAAAGACACCCACTCTCCTATACTTCCCATTCTTTCCTTTCTCGGGCTCAAACAATACCCATCCTCTAACTCTTTTAGTTATATGTTGCCTTATTCAATTTCTTTTAGGGAACACACCATTCGTTCATCGAGACCGACTTCCCTTTTGTTGGACATTCACATAGTTGAGGTTTCCCTCACTCTTTCTTTCTCCAACTCTTGTTCCCGGAACACTTTCTCGTACTTAGTAGGAGTGTCTTCGAGGTAGAAAATGGACTCTATACCCAATGAAGATCTAATGGCGAATAGGATAGTCCTCGATAGTTTAAATGCCTTCTTCCCTTCCAAATTGTTACGCTGCCTATTACCACTTGGTTTCAGCTGGTGGTACTAGACCTGGTATTAGGTAAACTATAGGCTATTTACGGAGGACTCTTGGCAATCAGAAATGAAATTTTAGGATGTCTTGATGTTACCCACTCGAATGGTCAACCTATGACTTCTCGCGGCTCGTGGAGAATTTCGACACTTGGGATCATAAATGAGGTTGGATCTGCGTGGTACTCACAATGCTTCAATTGTTATATGATGGTTAAATTGACCCGAGTTTTTACAAGTAACACATTCTTTTCCTTTTTCACTCCTTGCTGCGATCCCTTTCTCACACTCTATCTTCCACATTAGTCGTCAACGTCGTTAATTGTTCGTCCAATAGCTCTGTTTCTAGGATGAAGACTCCACTTTTAACCACTTCAAGGGAATACACAAGCAACTAATATGAAGCGTCACTGTAGCTGAGGAGTACTTTTGGGAAGTTCAAGAAGAAAATATTGTTAGCGAGACGAAGCGAAGTTAACCGCTTACTACGGAAGACCGTGAAACAATAGCCACTTGAGTAAGGAGCCTACATTTGCCATCGCACATCGCATTTATGTGAGGTATAGACGGATCTCCAAGACTTACGTATTGGGTGCCAAAATTGTGCTTCTAGTTATCGCTTGACTACACGGTGTTACAGCTATACCGCTTACTACGTACTCGATAGTTATGTCTACAACTTTAGTACTTGTTCGTGGCTAATGGCGAAAAATGCGTGTTCTATACTCTAGGATAGTACGTGAGTAGATGATTTCCTCGCCAATGTTATTGGTAACGAAAGGCGCGACGAAAGTGTGCTACTTCGAAGTTAGAATTCTAGTGAGCAAAGTGTAAAGACAAGTGCAGCGATTCAGAAATGCGTTCTCCAACCCGAGTTATTCCAGTTAGGTACTTCAGTTGAGAAGTTTTGGAAACACTTCCATATCTTAGTTTTGTACTTAGTTTGTAGTAGCTTATACTAAAGACCAGTCAGACTAGATTGATCATGTCGATAATAGGTCGTTCACCGACCCACATAGTCCACCGATTTCACCATTCTATATCTATGTCGTTCAAAACCGATCACCTCAAACTTAGTGTTGAGATTTTCGTCCCCGTGATATTACCGCTTATGTGCAATCATTACATTGAGTCTACCAGTTGCTATGGAGAATGGACGCGTACAAATTCAGATTTTTCGGGGAATTCTTACCGACATTTCCTACCAGTTTTTGGGTTGATTGAGGTATCAATCTTCCTCCTTTTCCTCGACATCTACGTTTTCAACAAAAGCGTGCATTATGATTTTAGACTATGGTGCATGAGAATGCTACTATAGTAGTTTTTCAACGCAAGTTCATCTTCGAAAATGGGAATTCTGTTCTCTACTAGAATTGCTTCTGTCAGCAACTTTGATGGCCGATAACTATGAGTTTGAGCCTTCATACCAGTACGACTCCTTCATGAAAGTTTCTCGGAATTGCGTCTACTATGCTGTGTTAGAAATTGACAATAATCAAACGGTTAGATTACTTTCAATCGAGGTAAAATTACGCACTGTCCAAGGAAAATCTGGACTGATATATATATATATAGTTGCAACTCTGATACTAGTTCAAATTCTGCGACCTCTTTCCTTCAAGTTCAGTTTCTCTTTGTTATGGGACATGTTCCACTTTGTCATTGAGTTCTTTTGATGGAGTCTCTACTCTGTCTTTGAGCCTGTGATCACAACATTTATAATTGGTAAGTTAAACCAAACTGATTGGGTTTCTCCTTGTTCAATTTGAGGTGACGGTGACAAGTCACATTGCTATGAAGTCTCGGCAATAAAAGAAGTGCTTGCTTCCTAGAATCTTGGCATGATATGTTTCGTGCATGGGAAGGTATACCCATGTGATGGGCTGAATTCTTCTTTAGCTTGCTTTTTCAAAGCGATTGTTTTTGGAGACAGAAATTTCTTGTGAAAAAAAAATTGCAAACCATTTCATGGGGGCCATTACCCAAATATTGGAATATCTTGATGGATTGAAAGATTAAATGGCAAATTTGTTTTCTCTCATCAGTCATTTGGACGAGTGGTATCATACCCTCTTTCCAGTATCCTCTTCTCTACACGAGTGATGGCCCGACCGGCCGGCGGATCCCCATCGATACTTTTATAGAGAAGGTATGAATCAACGGATATGGATGGCACCCGAATAAATAAACTTGAAGTGATGGACTGATGGAGAGACTTGTAGCACCACCACAAGACCACTTTGGAGTTACGACGATATGACATTTTCTAGCCATGCTAGTTTGAATTTCGAGGGCGAAATTCTTTTAAGGGGGGTAGAATGTAGACCCCGTGAAATTCCAAACGTCACTTTTTGACGGGAAAATTTTTCGCGACCTTTGTTCGGCTAAATACTTTTGGAAATAGTTTGGGCTTGGGCCTTGGGCCCGAGAATAGCGTAAGGTTAGAGTCCAAAATTTACTCTGGACACCCAACCGACGGGTATGCTAGTGAACCTAGCCCAATAAGTTAGTCAACCTTTGACCCAAACCTCTTCCTTGATCCAATATGGTCCTTGTAGCTCATAATGACATCTTTGCATAATTTTGAAATATACTTGTGCGTGCGTTTACGATTTTCTTATTTTACCTTTCTTAATAATTGGCGAAATTTCTGCTCACCTTACCCGAAGCTTACTCGTCAAGCATCTCACCGACTTTCAAAAGCACAATTTATTTACTCCTTATGTTTTTCAAACTCGAGCAAAACTCCGACAAAACTTGCCTTGCCATTTTTTCTATCTAAAAATAAGTTTTGTGAGACCCGATCCTTATTTAGCATTGTCAACACTTTAATTTGAGTTTTCTTGTATTTACTTATTTTACTTTTATTTTCCCCATCATTTTGGGTTTTTACCACCTTATTCTTTTACCCCAAATTTATCTGCCCAAAGCTGAGCCTTCTCCTTCACACGCAAAACTCAGCTTTTCCTCTTTCCTTGTTCACGTCAGAGTTGGACAGAGAGAAAGGGAGCCTCGTTCAGCTCTTCCCCTCCACGTTTCCATCATGCAAAGGGCAACTCCTCCAAGAACATCATCTCAGACCTTCAAAAGAGAGAACCCAGGCCATAAATCGTCATTCACCCATCTCTTCTCAACTTTCCTCTCGTCCCTGGACACATCAGTCCGTTTACGAGCCCAAAAACACCTAGTTAGAGACCTCCGATGAAAAAACTTTCTTCATCAAAGTTGTTCGCCTATGTCTTCTCTATCTAGTCTCCAAATATCAGCTCCATCGGAATTGATTTGAGACCTGTACACCCCTCGAAGCGGAAGCTGTTCCGGAGCACGCCTGTTCCGGATTTCTGCTTAAACTTCCTCTCTTGCTCTACCCGAATCCCCAACACCTTGCTTGAGACTGATACCAACAGTTGGTAAGATTCTTAAACCATCAAGTTCCCCTTTGTTTCCTCGATTTTAGACTCAATACGTTCAAAACACCTCATTTACATATTGAGCAGTCTCTGTTTCACTTTGCATGTTCGAGACTGAGCAAACTTCTTGGCCTGTGGCTAGACTCGATCCAATCAGCTCCTTCAGCTCTCTTTCCTGTTGAAATCCTCAAGAGAAGCTCATCTTTTTTTTGTTAGTTTTTGGTGAGTATCATCCTTTCCTTAACACTATGTATTTTTGGTTGTTGTTACAAACTCTTGCAGATTACAACTTGTCACTATTGTGGTGGGAACCTTGTTGTTTTAGCTTAGAACCTTTCATTCTTTCTGATGTGTTGGGGGTATGCTAAACCATGGTTATTTTGAACATTGAAATCATGCTTGATCAAAGAGTTTATTTGTGTTACTGTTGTCCAAACACCATGTCTTCAAAACATCATGTTAGTGAGCTACAAGACCTTCCCCTTATAGTATTGAAGGGTGACTGAGACTTTAAGCCTTTAGAAGCTTTAGATACTTTTTGTAGGTGTCTTAGAGTCTACTTAACCAGCCATTTTGGGTACCAAAAGAGCTTTACACAAAAGAACCAGTTTCTGCAGATTTTCAGTTTTCAGTAAAATCTGACCCAGTTGCATTCATTTCAAAACTGGAGCTAAACCGTTGAGAATTTGGGGTCAGTTTCTTCTAGAGAAATATATTAGACAAATATATGAACGTTCCAGAATTTGAATCACCCCAAAAGCATTTTTCTGGAATTAGTTATGCAATTTTGAAATAGGGGGACAGAAGCTTGTATTTCTGGAAAGAATCTGCACATTGTTTTACTTCAGCCTTTAAAACCTTTACTCTTTGTTTGGTTTCACTTGAAATTCAATAGCCATTTCAATCGTACTGAGTTGGTTGACAAGCCATCCTTCTTTCAAAATTTCTCAAGAATTTATCTCAAGTGCTTTGAACACTTTTCCTTGGCCCTTAACAGTTCTTACTTATACTCTGTTTCCAGCTTTTGACAACTTATCTTTGAAAGGTGTTTCTGCCACTTTTTCCTGAAAAACCAACTCTCCCTTAGTGCCCAAATGGTCTGGTTATTAGCTAGTCAATTAGGTTAAAGGAAAGGTTCTCTTTGGAGAGTATTGCGTGTGAATAGCTAGCCTAGTTTATCGTTATTAATGCCGCTTATTGATCTAGGCTTGACATCGTGGTGGAATCTTGTGAAGTGGTGGTTGCTACAAGGTTGCATTGAGGCCAAGTGCTGCAAGAGAAAGCTCGAGTTCCAGGTAGGGGATGCCTTTAACTCTATCTATGCTTTTCTTGCATATACAATGTTTTATATGAGGCCTCTTGCATGGTTTTTGGAAATTATCTGTTTTACAATTGAAATGGTTTGCGTGGATTGGATTGATGTGTTGGCAATTGATGGGGACGTAAGGAGAGGTCAGTTCCTCCTTGAGCCACCGGTGGTGGGCAGTGTGCACCATGCCCTTGTTATCTCCCCTTTGTCTCTAGCCTTGTGATTAATGAATTCCGGAAAGTGATTGGCTAGATGGACGGTTGTGATGGAAGTGTGAAAGATGATCAATTGCCGTGGGATTGTAGTTACGTGGTGACGATCACGTGGAAGCGCAAACCGGTTTTATCTACTTCTTTTATTCAAAACAATAACTCATGTTTTTAAACTTAGATATGGGGGCGGGCATGGGCAATGACTGGATGTAGGAGCCTAACCCCTACTTTAGTTTGTTTTGCAGGCTGTTGTTGTTGAAGCTTGGGCACGGAGGATAATCCTTGGAGGACACAATTTGTTTTACTCTATTTAAAGTTTATTTCTTTTCGGCTTGCTTGATTTCACTAAAGTTTTGTAACATTATGTATGGTTGATGATGTGTGTGCTTGCTTACCACCAAAGTGGAACCCTAGGGTTAGAACCTCCATTTGAATTTAGGTCCTAGTGGGCTAGACCTAGAAGACTCACATAAATTACCATTTAATGAACTTAATGCAAACTTGGGGCTAAGAACTAAAAATTGACATAGGTTCTAAAACTCAACTCAACACCACCTTCCTTTCCTCTTATTCGCCTAGTTCGTAATCTTGTGATTACGAGCCAAGCCCACTATACAAGCCCAAGAATTTCAGGCTTATAGATTTCTTGCTTTCCAACCTAAAGGCCTTGTCTCTTTGAGGAATTCTAGGCCCAAAACACTTGCTCCAAGTGTCGCGGGAGTAGGGTTCCTTGGGGAGGCGGCGCTGTGGTAATCCGGTCTCCGGGTCGCAACAGCATCCTAAGACTCAAACAAACAAAAAGACTCTATAAAACCAACATTTTTTTTTTTAAAAACTAAAATAAAGGTGTAAACCCACTCCACACTTAGAATCTACATTGTCCTCAATGTAGGCAAGAAATATGGTATATAGACCCTAAATATGGGGGGCTACGAAAATAAGGGAGAAGGGTAAAATAAACAAACAAACAAAGACACAAGTACAATTCAACCTAAGCTAGTGAAGGGATAGAAATGTCAAACTCTCGTTGATGGCTCCTCCACAGCTTCGGTTGAAATGGGTTGCCTCCCATGCAGCGCTTGATATTTATAGTCCTTCAGCCTGGACTCTTCTCCTTGTTCACACGTGCTCATTCATTGGGTCAAGTGTTAGTAGCATATACAAGATTCGGATACAAACAGTATGCCTTAACTTTCTAAGTTACATTTACATTTACATACTTAGATACTGGAACAGAGGATCCAATATACCTTAAGCATGCCACACAACAATTTTTTTTTTTTTTTTTATTATTATTATTTTTTTTTTTTTTAAGTTTGTTATAAACTTAGTTAATATCTCAATTGATTCCAAGTTGTAAGTCGAGCCCAATAGAAACCACTACTATTGGTGAGATACGATATAGGGATAGTCGCCTAGACATAAGTCTCTTTCCTTTGTTTCAGAAGGCTGGATGGCCAGATTAAGAGGTAAGTGAGAGGGAGGACTCATTTTGGTGATACTACGGAGGCTACTCCCTCATTGAGGTTTACGCCCCTATCGGCTACTCCCACATAGTGGTTTACGCTCATTCTATAGTATCTCTGAGATCCAATTGAACCCATCACCCAGAGTCCCAATCTAAGACACCATCCGCATGCGCCCCTTACTCAGCTGGGAAATTAACTTATGTGTTAGACCGTTCTCCAAGTGCTAATAAAAGCCGCCCTCAACCTCAAGAGACCTTAGGAAGGTACTAATGAAGGGTTAAGGCCAATATTAACAAAAGGGCCCTTGTCTACTCATACGATTGTACACACTTACAACAATTAAGTATTTAACTAAATTCATGACAACATACAATTTACAACAATTAAGTATATTAATCTCAGTGAAACACATACAATTTACAACGTGCTTAAAAAAAAAAAAACTCATTCTACAATTTACAATATACAATTTACAACATGCTTAAAAACTTCTACAAATTGTACAACAATTATAAAAGACATGCTAAATTTTGTAAAACTCATAAAACTTAAACTAAATCACAATTATAGCTTGGCCTAACATAAATCGCAATTTGTCACCATTCCACAAGTATAGTACAAAAATTGAGCATGCATTCTATATAAACAACAAAATCAATGACACTTTAAGTACTAGGGATTTTAACAATCCCCGGCAACGGCGCCAAAAATTGATGCGGCTAAAATAGCCTCACAATTTAACCCTGCAAAATGTAGTTGTCAGTATAGGATAAGCAGGGATCGTTCAGTCCGGGGATTGTAGGGTACACCTACACAAAAGGTCAATTAACAAATAAAAGAATAAAATGGGGGTTTTGAGATTTGGTTCCTAATCTACGTAAAATAAAAAAACGAAACAAATAAACCTATATACAATGATCGACTTCCCTAACCTAGACCAATACCACTCAGAAATTCATTTCAACATGCTACAAAACTGTGCCCATCTTGAATGCATAGATAAGAGCCCAAATGAAAAGCCTCAGCGGATCAATCCATTTATCTGATTCGTTCTAATGTAGGCTTGGATCGGAAAAGTCCTTACCAAGCCTAATACTACTAATTTTTGAAAACACTCAGCGTAGTTCTCTTAAGTAGTAGTATTATCTAACCCTCGAATCAACTCACACGTGCAAATTAACCATTACACATAGAATTTGACACGTAATTTCCAGAATCGTTTAATCATTAAGACATGATTTTTACCACCCGTTAGAATTAATTACTACTTGTTTAACTCAGCGCCTTAACAAATAATAATTACTCTTGGCAAATTAAGCAAACACACAAGAACTCTCACCATTATTCTAGCATGCAAACTTATGAACCTAACTCTGAAAATTACCTAAACACGTAAAAGGGCACAAGATTGTAACATGCATCATACAAGAATTCTGGAAATTAACTTAATAATAAACTGAAAATCTCAAAAATATTAATAAAAATATTCTGAAAATTTCATGTCTCCAATTACACAACTCGCAAATCCAAACACACAAAACCGAAACAACAATTCTAAGTAGAGTCATAGTTACACTTTGAAGCTTTCCTCAGCGGCTTGGCAACAAGGTGATGAACTCGTCTCTGCTATGGTGGTGGAGCGTCCTTGACTCAGCGCCTAAGAACTTCGTAGATTGATGGATGGATGGTGGTCACGGTCGTGTAAGTGTTGGAGGTTTGAGAAGTGAATTGGGCAAAGTCTTGGAATAGCTTTTGGCCAGGAAGTGATAGGCCGGGAAGTGATACCAATTCTATTCTGGACGTTGCCTATTTATAGGGGAGCATTGGTTGTCTTTTGTCGATCATACCCTTCATCATTGGACGGATGGGATTGCATCATAATTCCTTTAATTTCCCAACTGAAACGTCTCCTTTATGGCCTTAATTCCTCTCATAATGGGGTCTTTTAACAAGCTGAAACGTCTTTCTCATATTTATTTTCCAGTTGAAACATCTTTCTCTTTTATTCCCCAACTGAAAAACGTCTTTCTCCTTTATTTCCCTTCTTCATTGCTTGGTCAAATGTCTTAAATGCTTTATTTTATGACTCCATCGTTGTTGTTTCCAAGAGTTCCACCAGCCAAGGTTTCCTACAACAAGCAGGAGAATATCAGAATTTTCTAGAGAAAATAAAGGGAATTAAAATGTAAAGACCGCAAAAACAGTCGACAGCGCGGAATCCTGATCTAGCTAGGATTTTTCATGAATTTATCTTTTTCCGCTTATTTCACGCCAAACACTCTACAAGACTCTTAAAATGACTCGATGACTCAAAACACGAAACTTAAGGGAGAAACAAGGTTAAAATGGGGCATATACTCAATAATATCGTCGCACTTTATGCTCCTATCAATCATCTACAATGAACCCCACCAAAGCCACATTTTCAATTACAATCTTGATGAAAATTAGAAGTGCATGGGTAGCATTGATTTAAGGTGTAAAGATTAGGGAAGTAAAATTAAATAAATCCTTTTCTTTATATAGTTTTTTTTTTTTTTTAATAAAGGGCTGGTGCGGCTGCCCTCAAGTCTTGATTAATGAAACTGTCGAATACAGGGGAAGATAGTGAGTCTAAACCCCTGAATACAATAAGCATCTAGAAAATGATCTGAAATGATATCAAAAGTCTCTACCGAAAAAATGTGTTCAACTAGGCACCAACTAGCAAAGAGCGCTCTATTGGCGACTCTATTTGTTTTGACATAGCGGTGACATAACGGAAAGATAACTTGATATGTAACGCGATTACAACGTAATATAATTACCAATAGCACAGCTTTCCTACTATGTTGTGTCCGGAAATAAATCCGACAACACTTAGTCTCATCCTGCCACTAGGAGGTAGAGACCATTTGACAAAACAAGGAACTCGCCGCCTACCCAGAGCAGACAAGGCACATCAAGTGCATACACAGGCAAAAAGCCCAACTCACCCTACATCACTGACGTAGGATTTATTGCTCGCATAAAACGCAACATAACTAACCAACATAAAAAAAAAAAAAAAACACGAACTGAAAACTCAACTTGGGTAGGGCCCGATTTTTATTGGTTTAAATTCTAAGAACACCAAATGCAGAAATTCATATATCTAGAAGACAAATTGAAGCAGAAAATTAAGAGAAGTTACCTGCAACAGAGGAAAGTATCCAGGAATGGTTTGACAATCTTTGGTGTGATATCAGTTGTGTTGCAGGTTCTGAAAAGAGAGCTGAAATTCGATATTTCAGCGGGCAAATAATAAATCATTAGCTTATTCAACCGAGAATCAGGTTATATTTGTTATTGATTTCTGGTAAATGCTCTTCAGAGCTTACTACAAAGCGAAAGTCTTAACAACGATAAAGTCACAAAATTGGCTTCCTACCGTAAACCTGCAACAATCGGAACTCAGCTTCAGCCACGATTACCCTGACCTACAAGATTAACCCCTACACCATCGAATAGTGCACCTGGTTCCTACACAACAAACCCGGTAAGCTTATGAAAGCTCGTATGAGTAACTCAAAACATATCCCAACCAACTCTCACAAAAACGAGGAATACCTTTCAACTCGAGAAAAAAGAACACATACCATGCTTCCCAAAACAATATTCTTTTCCCAAAAGAAAACAACAAAAGTCACCCCGTGACAAGATCATATTAATTGAAACTCTGACAATTAAAATATGATAAATCAATCCAACCTGGATAATGAAAATCAACAACGCAACAAATCATATCTATTGTTAACCTAACAAATCGAATATGATACTTCGGTCCAACCTGGACAATAAAAGCCAACTCAGTGACCAAATCATATAAATTGAAACTCTGACAATTAAATATCTTTTTCCCCAAAGGAACAACAAAAGTCACCCCGTGACAAAATCATATTAATTGAAACTCTGACAATTAAAGATGATAAACAAGTCCATCCTGGACATTTAAAAGAAAGAATACCCGAAACTCCCTTTTAAAACGCGTACTCATGAGCATCAAGTAGCTCCCCGCTACTCCCCATGAATACAATGGCAACAGACTAGAGCTCTAACTGATCTTATCCACTCACCCGACCAAAGGTGTAAAGTCCCGATATATATGCCTGAGGTCACTCCCAGCGACCCCGAATCCATAGGTCCCCGACCTTTGGATCAAAACATTTCAAAATGGTCACTCAGGACCAAAATGTTACTCAACTCTCAAAGGATTTGTGACAACCTGTGACCCCCAATCAGCAGACCTCCCCGGTCGTCATATCAAAACATTAAGCAAGTCACTCTGGACCCAAAATGTTAAACCAAATCAAAAGGAGATGTCACCTCGTGACCTCCGAATCCTCAGACCCACGGTCAACAGATTCAAAATATTAAGCAAGTGACTCTAGATCCAAAATTTTAAATCAAATCAAAAGAAGATGTCACAACCTGTGACTCTCTGATCTTCAGACCCCCGGTCGTCTGATCAAAATATTTCAAATCTCGTTAAAGCAACTCACACCAAATCTTGATACTTTTCAAACAATAGAAATTCTCAATTCCCAAACATTGTTTCCCGAAAAGTCAAACCTCAAAATAATAGAATGAAACCCATCGTACATACTGTTTAATTCACCCATCAATCCATAAGGATATAAATATTTCACGTAAATACACACACACACACACACGTTGTCATTCACTCAGGAATGCTATTAATACCAACTATAGTTTGTAGTTAAATAAATAACTTCTAAAACGATAAGGTAACTTCCATTCGTAAATAAACATTGTGAGATTACTCACCTCTGAATCCTGCTGTGTCTTCTATACAGAACAGAGATAACACAATCACAAAATATCCGTCCAAGAATACTTCGTCAGGTACCTAATCACATACAGTCACAACTCAGTACTCAAAACACTAAGCGATTAAAGTTCGAAGCCTTGCTTGAACTAAAACCCTGAAAGTAACGCTAGTCGAGGATGAACTTCATCTGACCACCCAAAGTCTCCGGAATACTTCTACGATCGATATGACAAAACTACAAGTCGATCGAAAGGCCGGATCCTCATGGATCGATAAACGAGACAATCAAAAATGGTAAAAACCCTAACAAATTCATCCGATCTCCAAATGCTACATACCATATATCAAAACTCTCGTATCGACTAGTAGATGATAATAGGTGAAGAAACAGCCCTTGACATGGCTGGAAACGCCGCCAAGCGCCGCCACATGCACCGCCGGACCAAACTCAAAACCACCTTAATCCAACAGTCCAAAATGTCAAGAATACCAAGTATAGCAACTTTAATACCTGGGGTTCAAGCCAACTCGGCCTAGATCTCCGCCGATCGCCTTCACAAGCTAGGAAAACACTGTTCACCTCGAGCTGCAACTCCACACTGAGAATTGCTCGAAACCACCACCAAGGATCGAACAAGGAGGCTGATGCGAGCTCAAAAAGGTTGGTTTGAAGCTCCGCCGTTGCCGGAGGTGAGATTTCTGACCGATCCGACTCCCACTATCTTCGCCGCCTTGTAGCGCCATCAAGAGTGCGAATTGTTGCTAGAGGCCACCACAGAGAGGTCGGTGAAGTGGCTTTGAATGGTTATGTGCTGGTGGCTTGGCCGGAGCATGTTGGGATCGTGAGTTGCAGTCAGGTCGGCTCGGACAGAAAATTCTGGATCCTAGGGTTTCTAAGAGAGAACAGGAAATTCTAAAAATGGAAACTTTTCGAAAATAACAACTAATAAATTTATTTTTGAAAACTTCTACTTATAGTAATTTCCAAAAATGGCATGAACTTTCGCTGACCATAACTTTCTCATACAAATTCTTATTTACGCGTACCATCTGTCCACAAACTTGTATCAACGCGCTCTATGACTTTCGTGAAGGAAGCTTTCAGAGAAACCCAACGAATAAAAACTTAACCTTCGCCCCCCCCCCCTAAAATGACGCATCCTGATAATTATTCATCCGAAAATAATTCCACTCCATTCCCGAACCACGTACTCGTACCAACAACCATTGAATTAATTCCGGAAAATCCTCTAAAAATAATAACGAATTTCTGAGATATTACAGCTTAGGCCCAAGCCCAAATAGCAATGAGACCGCAACCAACCGTTCAAGCCCAGCCCAAATTTGCCATCACCTGCCTTGGGTCGCCACCACCTGCATACGCCACCGCTTGCATCGGAGTCTCGCCTACATTGAGTCGTCGTCTGCCACAGAGCACCGTCTACAATAGATCGCCGCCTGCATCGAAACTCCATATTCCGCCTCAGATCACCCCAGCCTGCATCAAACTCCCACCTGCCGATGGTCACCTCTGCCACCGCTCCTCCAACCTAATTGTCACAATGACAAGCTTTTCCGGCTACTTTATCTAGACCGAATCCAGGAATAATATCCACAACACCAATCAAGGATCCCACCGCCCTCTTCCCTCCTAAACCAGCAAAGACAACCGGGTTCACTGACGCCCCTCCGACCCGCTACTGAATCCTGCAAAAATCAAGCCACAACCTCCCAGCAACTCATATCTTGAAATGACCATTTAGCCCTCAAAGTGGGTCCGATCGTCAAAGTTAACGTCTAATTTGGACGGAATAGTAGAAATTGGACACGACTTATTGAATTGGAAAGTTTGGGGGGTAAAAATTCAAAATTGAGAATAGAGGGGGTGACATGATGACACCCCCAAACCTCAAGGGGGTAAACTAAAATTAATCCTAATAGATATTAAGTAAAGAAAATATTTCATAATTAACAATTCGATTCATAATTATTTTTGGTAATGAAGAATGAAACATAAAACAGAGGTGGACTAATCCATTCATAATTTTAACAACACAACATACCAAAAATTATAGACTAACCTTAAATTTTAATAACACAACATACCAAAAATTATAGACTAACCTTAAATAATTTGAACAAAAAATAGTGTTGTAAGGGAGAATCAAACCTTGGACCCTTTTCATGGAAAAGTAAAACCAACCACCGCATCATGCTAGCATTTCATGATATTTTAGTAACTAAATATTATTTATAAGTTCAAAAGTCCAGTAGGTCATGGGATCCACCGTGCAACAATGTGGCTCCACCGCTGATGTTGCCCCCTTCACTACAAATAATATGCTGATCAGTAAATTCCTTACTGAGAGGGACAGAGTCATTAGTTTTGACCTACCAACCAAGTTTGAAATGTCATGGCTTCCACCACCACTGATTGTGGGTTACATATATGGTTCATTTACTTCCTAACTACTACAAAAATTAGCTTAGGGAAGTTTGAGAGAGAGATTAAGGAACAATAGAGTTCCAAAGTAAAACCTCGTAAGAACTAGACAAATTTATTTGCAAAGAGCAAATGTTACAAAGCGGGGGATCAAAACCAAACCTTACTAACAAGAGAATTAACAATCAATGAAAATGATGAGAAAAGTCTAATACTTATATGATTGATGATAAAAAAAAAAATAAAAAATAAAAATAAAAACCATAACATATAAACTGCTATTATTATTAGCTCTTAATTACTAGCTAGTTACCTGCACGTAATGGCAAATGTTGGTGATAAAAATCTCCTTATCTGATTTTGACACACAGATTTTCATAACCAACAATAGAGTTGACATATAAATGAGTCCAATTTCTTTATCAAGTTTAAGATCATGAGGCCCACCCTATATAATACATATAACTTTTTCTTTTTCAAAATTTTAACAGGGACACAGGCAGTGGCGGAGCCAGAATTTCTTATTAAGTGGGGCACAAAATTAGAATTTAAATATATACCAAAATTTTAATAAAAAATAATAAAGTAAAATAAAATTAAGGTAATATTAATATTTTTCTCTAAATTACATATTTTATTAATAAACTTTATAGCTTTAGATATTAGATAATTTTTCATTAAGGAGACATAATTTATTTTTACCTTTTAAAACTATAAGGAAAAATTGTATTATTGTTCTCAAAAGGAAAAAAAATTGAAAAAAGTAACATTTCCAGCATCCATGACTCGAACCTGAGACCAATTACAAAACCAATGCAGTAATGCACACCTTACCACTACACTAAGTTGGCTAGTGCTAATATTAACATACTCTAGATTATTTAAGCAAGTTTTCATGTACAGAAATTGAAAAAAAATATAAAAATCAGTGGGGCACGGGACCCACTGGGTCCCCATGTGGCTCCGCCCCTGGACACAGGACGCAATTGGGCACATGCTCCCTCCACCACTAATTATGGGTTACATATATGATTCATTTACATCCTAATTACTATAAAAATTAGCTTAGGAAAGTTTGAGAGAGAGACTAAAGAACAATAGAGTTTCAATATTGTATATTCATTAAAATTTCAAGTTCGAAACTCCTCTTCCCATTATCACTTCATAATTTCAGTAAAGTAAAGTTTTTTTTTTTTTTCGGAAGTAAAACCTCATAAGAACAAGGCAAATTTATTGCAAAGAGGAAAAGCTACAGAGCGGGGAATCAAAACCAAACTTTACCAACAAGAGAATTAACAATACATCAACGAAAATGATAAGAAAAGTATAATATTTAGGGAAAATGTCCATTTACCCAAACATCTTATAAGATTGCCCACTTACCTAACAAATAACATATTTTTTGCACTAATACCCAATTAAGTTATTTATTTATTTATTTTTGGGACAATTTTGCCCTATCTCCCTTTGTCACTTAAAGAGAGAGAGACTTCACTGGACTCTGGTCGCCGGCCGCGGGACTCCAATCACCGACCTCCGGAATTCAGACACCGGCAGCCAGTGTCCTGTTTTATTGCCCTCTAATGATAAACGTTATTGCCCCCCAATAAACTTTATTGCCCCCTAATAAACTTTTTATTGCCCCCCAATAAAAATTTATTGGGGGTTATTAAAAGTCTGGCAACCTCTTTGCGAACTTTCGGCAACCTCCGGACCGGTAATCGGAGTCCCGCATCCCATATTATTGCCCCCCAATAAACTTTATAAAAATTTATTGGGGGGGTAATATGTCACGCCCCGAATTTAGAATAAATAAATTCAAATCCGACACGCGATAACTTAACAAGCACAAGAAAAACACAAAGAAAAATTTTCATTTAAATTAAGCAACTAAACAAACTGAGCTCACAATGTCAATATCGACTCGTTCTTTAGAGTCACATATTACATTACAGATAGTTTACAAATTAAACTGAATGACAATTCAATAAGTAAACACACCCACCACAACTCACTACACAGCGGAAGACTTAAAACTAAGATTACCCTTCGACGTCCACGCTATTGAACGTACCCCTCAGCTTCGACGACGATTAATCGATATTCCAACCTACACAATAAACCCTACACCATAGAATAGTGCACCGGGTTGAACAAAACAAACTCGGTAAGCTTTTTAAGCCCGTATGAGTAAACTCAAATAAAGTGACTCACGTCACACATGCTTATAATTTCTCAGCTCATGAGATAAATTAAAGCAACAACATTTAACTCCACAAACACAACCAAACATCCAATCACGCTAGATAAAAATTAGTAATTCCTGCATGGAAATTAGTTCAGAAGATCACCTAAAATCACACTATTCAAATCATAGCAACTCCTGCATATAACTTAGTTCAGGAGATTACAATTAAAGAAAACAATAGAATTCATAGAAATCTCAATCTCACGTAAACACAAATGAAAAACCCCAAAAACCTTCCCTGAACTACGACAGACTCGAGCTCAACTGAATCGTAACCTGTCACCTCTGCCGAGGTTCAACCTTACGACCAAACTTCAGACCCTTTGGTTCAGAATAGAAATCCAGGTTACCACTGTAACCTTGAAACTTCAGACCCTTCGGTCCTCAGAATAGAAATCCAGGTTACCACTGTAACCTTCAAACTTCAAACATTTAAAGAAATCTCACACGACTCACAAATGTCACATCATAACTCCAAATCACTCTTTCAACAATATAAGTCATCAAATATATCTCCGGCATAAGTAAATATTTAATTCAATAACATGAATGAAATCACCAAAATTCCACATATCACAATGCCACACCATCCAGATATATATATATTCCACGTAATTATATATATACGTAGTCATTCACGCAAGAATGACCACTAATACCAACTATAGTTTTATAAATTATACTTCTCAAAAATCATTTTATATCAAAACATTGTTTTAACTTACCCATGAACCATTGTCGATCAAGTTCACATAATTTAAAACAAATAATTTCATTTGATAGATACGATTTCTCATGCTAACAATTAAATCTACTAAAATAAAACATAACTAATTATCAACCGAAACACCGTGAGATTTACTCACCTCCAAATCCTGCTGCGTTTTCACACAAAACCAAGACAAGCACAAAATCATCCATACTCCGCTCACACAATTCCGTCAATCACCTAATCACATCAAGGTCACATTCAATACAACACAAAGCACACAATTCACAAAACACAATTATACGACGATCCAACAGTCGGATCCTCATCCAAGACCATCCAACGTCTTCGGAACACTTCTACGATCAATAAATCAAAACTACAAGTCCATCGAACGGCCGAATCCTCACGGATCGAAAACCGAAACGAATTGAAAACCCTAAAACCCTAACATGCTCATAAGATCTCCAAAAATTACAAACTATATATCGAAATGCTCGTATCGACGAGTAGATCGAAATCAGAAACAGAAACTGTTCCTGAGGTGGCCGGAAACCGCCGGAAAACACCACCACAGTGGCGGCACCGCCACCGGCCCAAAGTCAGAATTTGGCAAAACTTCCAACACCAAAGTTCTTCATCTCAACTCCAATTGAAACTTTCATAACTAGCACAAAGTCAGAATCAAAGCCATTTGGCCGGAATTTACCTCGCAAGTTTTGAAAACCGATGAACCCTAGATTCCCAATCTTCCAAATTCGAGCTCCACAGGTTGAATCGTTGCAAGTCGCTTGGAGGGAAGCATCTACGTCCTCTGGGCTTCAAAAGCGCCCAAGGATCACCGGCTATGGTGGCCGGAAACGTGATCTCTGATCTGGGTGATTTGCAGTTCGGGTGCCAAACTTCCCGGAGTTGCTGCGTAGTGCACAGGTCTACCCACACAGTGAAACTTCACAGGGTGCTAGATGGGAGTGAGGCGAAGAAATAGTGACAAGCTGTAACGTCCCGAACCTGAATTTACCGGTTTACTAGTCTTTTGGACGGTAAACGGCCTTTACTTTCACTTTTACCTTCGGTTTAGTACTTTTAGTGGCCCTAAAAGTTGACTTTTTGTTCGGGTCAAAATTTGAGAAAATGTTCTTCATGAAAGTTGTAGGGGACGTTAAACCGAGCGCGTGCATATGTGGTGCGTAAAAATTGGACTTAGTATGCAAAAGTTATGAGTGAAATACGGAAGTTACTATTCATGGTAAAAATTAAGATAAATAAGGAAAGTTACCGGGTAGGTTTCCAAAACCGGAAACCCACCCCCTTTCTCTCTCTCCTCTCCCCCGACTCTTCTCTCTTCCCTTTCGGGTTTTCTCTTCCTCCCTTCGATTCCACACTTTCCGGCCACCAACCGGCGTGCAGCCGACCACCATAGGAGCGCCTCTTCCCTCTCTAGACCCTAGTGACCTGGGATTTTGGAGATTTGGCCGAGAAATTCCAGATCGAAGCAAAGTTCTCTCCGGCTGCATTTTGGAGTTTTCGCCGATTTCCGGCAATTTCGGCCACCTCCGGTCACCAAGTTAACGTCGAAGGTTCGGTTTTTGCCAATGATCATTTCCCCTAAGGTCTTTCATTTCAATTTGCAGTGTAGAGGTCGAATTAACGATTTGCAATTTCTAGGGTTCTTGGAGTTTTCTGGAAATTTTTCACCGGCCAAATTGGAGCCCTTCAAGGTAAAATTGGAACTTGTTGTAGTTGAGAAAGAGGTTGGGTTTGTTGAGTAGATGGTGCTGCCAAATTTTGGTGGCCACCGGAGGTGGTTGCCGGTGGCGCGTGGGGCCCACGCGCTGCCACTGTTGGTGGCGCGTGGAGGCGTGTAGGGCATTGTTTTAATTTCAGTTTTTAGCCCATTAAATTGTATATATGTTGTAGTGCTTGTATGTGAAGTTTGGTGAATTTTGGAGGAGTTTGGAATTGTTTGTGAATTTCTGAAGTTTGAAGTTTTGTGATGGAATTGTGGGAAATCCGGCCGTCTGATTTCCCTCGTTTGCATTGTGGAATACGTAAATTGAGGAATTGGTGTTGTGGAAGAGTTTTGGGTGGAATTTGAGAAGTAATGGAGATAGGGATTTTCAGGTTTCGTTTAGGTTCGTATTTATTTTATTCGAATTGTCGTTTATGGAAGTGTACTTGTGTACAGGACAATATATTGAGCTACCGCTTGACGAAGGAACTCGTTTGCGTGGTCACCCATTAGTACAGTGAGTGGACTTTTGTTTTCAAATAAGTGATGCATGCATTTATTTATTAAAGTATGCTTTATTTAATTAACATATTATTTTCCGAGCATATGAGTTGATTTTGGAATTTGATTTCGATTTATCTCGTGGATTTGCTTTCAATAATGATTTTCATGAAGTAATTATGATTTATACCGGTTGTGAATTTCGGTTATTAATTTGTTATGCTTGGATTCGAATTTATAATTTATGTTGAATTTCGACGAATTATTTTTTCCGAGGTGATTTCCGGAATTAATTATATTTCTATTCGTTGTTTTGAGATTTCTGGAAAGCTTTTCGAAATGGGATTTCGATGCAGTTATTTCTTATTTATCTATCGACTTTCGGTTTTGGCATTGGGAATGCCTTGTTGATGATCTAATTATTTTCTTAGCGTGTGGGACACGCTGTCGATTTATACGACTTTTACGAGAATTTCCGGGTACGGTTGGGAATTGTACCCGTGTTTTTCTTTATTCGTGGGACATGGGGAAGCCTTATAGATTTACTGGATTTTAATGGTTTTTACCCGCCATACCTGGGTCGTCATATTTATTGCTAGCTAGCCTATTAGTACTCCTCCCTGCTTACTATGTGTTTGTGGGTGAGTAAGAGCAGAGCATGGGATGCTCCAGAGTGTGGGACACTCCGACCCGAGCCTGGGAGGCTCCCTTCTTTCGTATGGTGAAACTTCTTCCCCATATTTTATCGTTGCTTGACTAGCGGGGCTAGTCCGATTTTCACTGTAGCCAGCGGGGCTGGTCTTATCTTTTTTAGAAACGAGATTTCGGTTTTACGATATAGTTTTCGAATGTCATGACTAGCGAGGCTAGTCGATTTATCGTTTTGGAATTCTTGGATTTAAAGCTAAATGTGTTTTTCTAATTTGTGCATGCATCGAGGTTTTTAATGAAATAAATGTGGGAAAGTATGAAATCCTTCTTATTTTAAATTGTTTATTTTTGTCCACTCACGCTAACGTTTTCGTCTACTTTCCCCTGGGCCCTTCGGTTTCTAATGCCCAGTTTGCAGGCGTTATTAGTTGAGGTCGGGCGTACATGGTTCGAGGCATAGTTGATGAATGGCTTCCGCACTTCTTTGTTGGCTCTGATCTATTGTGGGTTAGTGTTTTGGGTAGTCCACTTTAGGGGTGACTAGGCCAGTTCTCGGTAGAGTTATCTCTAAGGTGGGCCCCGCAGGGCCACCTCGGATTTCAGGGTGAAATCCGGGGCGGGTCCTGTCACAAGCACCCACACAACCTTGAAGGGCACCACTGCAACTGAGAGACCACCGCCCGTCACTTATTAGAATTATATTATACCGTACCAAAATTACAAAAATGGAAAGGCAGACTAGACCAAAACCTTTCCCAATAAAAGTGAAAAAAGTTCCACTTAGTATAATAAGAAACCAGTAGAACAGAAAAAAGAAACAATCTACAAGCAAATAAAACAACGCTATCAAAAGGACACAAACGCTAACCAAAACGATAATTAACTCTAGAAGCCAAGTCTCTACCATATTTAGGAGTAAAGGAACTAAGCAAAGATCTCCACCAAACTGCACCTTCATTAGCAGCACCATCTCTTGCAAATCTATCAGCCAAAGCATTCCCTTCTTGAAATATATATGATATACATAGTGTAATTATACTAACCTGGGACAAACAGTTGAGCCACTGAACCCTTAACCTCTAAAGAATTAAAGAAGAGGATTCAAAGTATTTCACCACTGAAGTAGAGTTTGTTTCTAACCAAATATAAGTCCAATGCCGAACCAAAGCCACATTTATAGTTTCAATTACAGCAAGGACCTCAACATCTATAACACATGGCACCAAAGCATTATGAGAGAAGCCACCCAAAAATAGAGCATCAGAGTCTCTGAACACATCGCCAAACCCCTTTATTGCTGGTAAACCTAGTTATCAATCCGTCTACATCAGGTGGTATCAGAGCAGGTCTTCCCTGTCTCTCCTATTTACCTTGGTAGCAATGGGTGAAGTTACAAAATCAGATATCGAAGCTCTCACAGCAGCGTTTACCGCTGCCATCAACACCATGAACAATCGGATGGACCAGCAGACCAATCGGATGGACAAGCAGATTGGAGAAATTCGTGGGTTGTTGGGAGAGAGAAACAACCACAACAACAACGATCAGAATAGAGGCAGGGAAGGAGGCCAGCGAGTTAGGGCTCCACGTAGAGAGGTTGTTGTTCATACTTCAGAATCTGAGTCTGAAGAAGAGGTTGTGCAATATGAACCACAAGGACAAGCTGACCAAGATTACAAAGTCAAAGCCGAAATTCCTTTCTTTTCGGGCAACTTGGGTGTAGAAGATTATCTAGATTGGCAATTTCAGGTGGACAGGTTCTTTGAGATTATGGAAGTTCCTAAACACAAGCAGGTTAAGCATGTTGCATGGAGATTGAAGAGTACTGCTGCAGTTTGGTGGGATAAATTGCAGAACACTCGAAAGAAGCAGAGGAAGCAAGGTGTTAAGACATGGCGAAGAATGAAGCAGCTGATGATGGAGAGGTTCTTGCCGGCCGATTATGAGCAGATTCTGTACAGGTTGTATATTGAATGTGTCCAGGGAACTAGGACAGTGGCTGATTACACCGCTGAGTTCTTACGCTACTCAGAGCGTAATGAACTAGGAGAAACTGAAGGCCAGAAGGTGGCTTGCTATGTCAGTGGGCTGAAGCCTTCCATTCAGGACAAAATTGGGTTACAAACTGTTCATACTATGGCAGAAGCTTCAAACCTAGCATTGAAGGCAGAGTTATTAGAGAAGCCTTCACGAGCTTCTTCTTTCCAGAGATATAACTACCAAAGGAGCACAGATTTAGCAAATGCCTCGACTGACAAGGGTAAAACCACACTGCAGAAAACAGAAGGCGCTTTTAGGACTTCCAATCCTCCTTTTAAAGGGGCTGGCAGTTCTAGTGGTGCTCAAAACAGGGCCTCGAACAAGAGGCTTAATAATCCTTATGCTAGACCTACAACAGAAATTTGTTATCGATGCAACAAGCCTGGTCATAGATCTAATGTATGCCCTGAGAGGAGAACTGCCCTTATAGATGATTATGATGAGGATGAAGAAGAAGTTGGAAGAGATGGCGATTATGATGGGGCTGAGTTTGCGGAGGAGGAGTCCCCTGAAAAGGTTAATATTGTGTTGCAGCGGGTACTATTATGTCCTAAAGAGGAGGGGCAGCGACGCAATATTTTCAGGTCCCTTTGTTCCATTAATAACAAAGTGTGCAATTTAATTGTGGATAATGGAAGCTACAAAAATTTTGCAGCCAAGAAACTGGTGGAGTATTTGCAGTTACCTACGCAGCCTCATGATGCACCTTATTCCCTCGGGTGGGTCAAGAAAGGTCCACAAGTTCGAGTTGTTGAATCCTACAAAGTACCGGTATCCATTGGTAAGCATTATAAAGATGAAGTTATGTGCGACATTATTGATATGGATGCTTGTCATATTTTGTTTGGACGACCTTGGCAATATGATGTGGATGTGACGTATAAAGGTAGGGATAATGTGATGTTGTTTATGTGGAATAATCATAAAATTGCTATGGCTCCTGTGTGTCAATTTGAGAAATCTGGTGGAAAGAAAGGGGTGAGTTTTCTGACCTTGTCTAGCAGTGAATTTGAGATGGAGGAGGCCTTTAAAGAATCTGAGGTTTTCTGTCCAGTGGTGATTAAGGGGTTGTTGGCTGCAGAAAAGGAAGAGGTGGTGATTCATAAGGAAGTGCAGAATATGTTGGGAGAGTTTGAAGAGTTGATCGCGGATGAGTTGCCCAACGAGTTACCACTTATGAGAGACATTCAGCATCAGATTGATTTGGTGCCTGGAGCTAGCTTGCCCAATCTGCTACATTACCGAATGAGTCCCAAGGAGAATGAGATTCTGAGAGAACAAATTGAAGACTTGTTGAAAAAAGGGTTCATTCGAGAGAGTATGAGTCATTGTGCAGTTCCAGTCCTCCTTGTTCCTAAGAAGGGTAATCAATGGCGGATGTGTGTTGATAACAGGGCCATTAATAAGATAACTGTGAAGTACAGGTTTCCTATTCCTCGTTTGGAAGACATGCTTGATGAGCTAGAGGGTTCCAAAGTGTTTACCAAGATAGACCTTCGTAGTGGATATCACCAGATTCGAATCAAGCCAGGAGATGAATGGAAGACAGCTTTTAAGAGCAAGGATGGCTTGTACGAGTGGATGGTTATGCCATTCGGGTTGTCTAATGCACCCAGCACCTTTGTGAGGCTTATGAACTAGGTTCTTCATCATTTTATTGGTTCCTTTGTAGTGGTGTATTTTGATGATATACTGATATATAGCAGGACTAAAGAAGAACATTTGGTACACTTGAAGCAGGTTTTGGGAGCTTTACAGGAGAATAAACTGTACATCAACCTGAAAAAGTGTACATTCTGCACCAGCAAGTTATTATTTCTGGGATTTGTGGTTGGAGAAGAAGGCATTCAGGTTGATGAAGAGAAGGTACGAGCTATAAGAGAATGGCCAGCTCCAAAAACAACTTCTGAGGTGTGGAGCTTTCATGGTTTAGCTACCTTCTACAGGAGGTTTGTGAAGAATTTCAGTACCATTACTGCCCCTATTACTGAATGTTTGAAGAAAGGCAAATTCCAGTGGGGAGAGGAACAAGAGAAGAGTTTTGCCTTGATCAAGGAGAAACTTTGTACTGCACCAGTTCTCGCTCTTCCTAATTTTGATAAGGTTTTTGAGGTTGAATGTGATGCTAGTAGCGTGGGAGTAGGTGCTATATTGTCACAAGAGAAGAAACCAGTAGCATTCTTTAGTGAAAAGCTGAGTGAAGCTCGTCAGAAGTGGAGTACTTATGATCAAGAATTTTATGCAGTGTTCCGAGCATTGAGGCAATGGGAGCACTACCTGATTCAGAGAGAATTTGTACTGTTCACGGATCATCAAGCCTTGAAGTACCTTAACAGTCAGAAAACTGTGAATAAGATGCATGCAAGGTGGGTGAGTTTTCTGCAGAATTCCCTTTTGTGATTCAACATAAATCTGGTACTCTTAATAGGGTGGCAGATGCTTTGAGTAGGAGGGCCTCCTTGCTGGTCACTTTAGCCCAGGAGATTGTGGGGTTTGAGCTCTTGAAAGAGTTGTATGAGGAAGATACTGATTTTAAGGAGATCTGGACCAAGTGCAGTAGCAATAATGCAGTTGCAGATTTTTATGTGAATGAAGGATATTTATTCAAAGGCAATCGGCTATGTATCCCTAGTTCTTCGTTGAGAGAGAAACTGATTAGAGATCTGCATGCATGGAAGGGGTTTGAGTGGACACTTGGGCCGAGACAAAACTATTGCTAGCCTTGAGGAGAGGTATTTCTGGCCACAGTTGAAAAAGGATGCAGGGACTATCGTGAGGAAGTGCTACACCTGCCAGGTTTCTAAGGGTCAATCCCAAAACACAGGACTTTATCTTCCTTTACCTGTTCCTGATGATATTTGGCAGGATCTTGGAATGGATTTTGTGCTGGGATTACTCTGTACCCAAAGAGGTGTGGATTCTGTGTTTGTGGTAGTTGACAGGTTCTCTAAGATGGCGCACTTTATAGCTTGTAAGAAGACTGCTGATGCGTCCAATATAGCCAAACTGTTTTTCAGGGAGGTGGTTCGTCTGCATGGAGTGCCCAAGTCCATCACCTCTGATAGAGACACGAAATTCCTTAGTCACTTTTGGCTTCCGTTGTGGAGAATGTTTGGAACAGCCTTGAACCGTAGCAGCACAGCTCATCCTCAAACTGATGGACAGACAGAGGTTACTAATAGAACTTTGGGTAACATGGTTCGGAGTGTTTGTGGAGATAGGCCCAAACAGTGGGATTATGCTTTGCCACAGGTGGATCCCTCGGCCATACACTTTTAGACCATGTTTACCGGTGATGGAGGGTTTGGAAGATTTGTTGGTGTCAGACTTGATAGATCCGGAGATTAACGAATGGGTAGTAGATTGGCTAGAGGGGGTGCTTACAGCAGATGAGATAGATATCATTCGAAAAATTAGTCTTAGTTGGAGAAAACCGGAGGATAGGCTGATATGGCACTTCGACAAGCACGGAGTGTACTCAGTGAAAAGCGGTTATCATGTTGCTAGATGGACTGCTTCAATGCCCACCCAAGCATCTACCTCTGGTGGCCATGACGGAATGCGAGGTTTGTGGAAGAAGGTATGGAGTGCCAATGTTCAGCCCAAGGTGAGAGCTTTTGTTTGGAGACTTATCCAGAATATTTTACCTACAAAAGATGCTTTAAGAAGAAAGGTACATTTGGAGGATGCTTCGTGTATTTTTTGCAAAGGAGACGTTGAATCCAGTTTGCATGTGTTCAAAAATTGTAACGTTGTTGCATGTTTTTGGCTAAATAGTGCCCTGGGGTTGAGGGCCCGCAATCATGCAGCTCCAACTATGAGGGAATGGATTCATGATATGGTGGGTAGATTAAAGAAAAAGGAAGTGGATGTTTTCTTCATGGGTCTTTGGTCCATCTGGGAAGAATGGAATAGGTTGGTTTGGAATAGGGGTAGATTTAATCCCATGCATGCAGTAGCCTGGTCCATGCAATTGCTGGGTGATTACCAACGTCTACACCCTCAGAGGAACAACAAGAAAGATAGGAGAGTGACTGTGCAAAAGTGGGTGGTTCCACCTCGAGGTAGACTGAAACTCAACATTGATGGTGCGTTTCGGAGTGAGTTTGGAAATGGTGGAATTGGAGTGGTTGCACGTGATGAGCTGGGCAGATTCAAAGGGGCGTGGTCCAAGTTTGTTCCACATATGGGTTCTGCTCTGCATGGGGAGGCTGAGGCCTGTCGAGTAGGGTTAGCATGGGCTATTAGCCAAGGTTGGAAGGTGGTGGAACTTGAGAGCGACTCTTCGACAGTGGTCGCTGCTTTGACTCATCATGGTGGGGGCTCCTCTGAGGTAAGCCGCATTCTTGATGACTGCAAGGGTTATTTGCAAGAGTTTGATTTTATTAGAATTCGGCATATCTTTCGTGAAGCAAATAGTGTGGCTGATCGATTAGCGCACTTTGCTAGCTTAGACCATTCTATTGGTCCTATTTTAGATGAGGCACCTGGTTTATTACAGGATGTTCTCTATGAGGATAATTGTACTATGCCTATGACCGCTCAGGGTTCAGGTATTACGTCCCCCCTGATGCGGCAAAATATAATAAATAATAATATGGGCATGGGGATGAGCCTCCCAGCCTGATTGGGTTCCAAACCCCATTATTCAAAAAAAAAAAAAAAAACATGAATTCTTAACATAATAAATCTTCCTTTCAAAAAAAAAACATAATAAATCTTATAAAACTTGAAGGAACATTGTTGACACCCAAAAATCCAGCTAACAAGCCTAATTCATGCTTTAAGCCCACTCAAATTCGAGGCGAATTACACTCACAACCATCACGCCACACACGTGGACCCAAGCCACATTCATGCACTTGAGGCTTACAAGAATGGGTGTGGTGTGGAAGGTAACGGAATTGCATCAGGCCCGTTAATAGTTTTAGGCTTGTTGATAATTTTGGACTGGGACCAAAATTCATGCCCAACGGCCTAACTCTTAATACGGGTAAGTGAAGAAGAGATAACTCAAAACTTCTAAGCCTTATTTATCAATCATAAACTACAAATCTCTTTACCAATAATTCTCTTATAACCTCAAACCAAACAATCAAGCATCCTTTCTTACACAGCAATAACTTACTGTCACATGTATAACAGAAAGCCTAAATTACAGCAGCAAATCCTGCCTAAATCATGGCAGAAAATCTGCCAAACCTATTCCACAATCTCATAGTCTTAGACACAACTTGACAAACCAAAACACATTGCAAAATCCAATACACACATTTAACCAAAGCCATCTCTTTTCCTTGCAGTAGTGACCTCCAACCAAGATTCTTCTAGTTGTTGGAATTGAATATAAATAACTACTGCTATAACCAAAGGGGGATCAGAATGGAGTATGCTAGCAAGCTCTCTAGCATTCTTCTTCTGCCATGCTTCATCTCTCCCAAATCCATCCTTCCCAATTCATCTCCTGTCCAAATCTCTTATTCTATATACCTAAACCAATATGCCATCACTGTTGAGACCTCTTCTTCTTAAACTCATGCTTTTCTAGCTCCCATGCCATGCACATCTTGCTAAGCCCTCCATTGAAAGTAACAAACAACTAGTTCACTGCCATGAATAAGTATTGAGCTACCGGGAGGAACACAACAGCAAGCTTCCTAGGATTCTTAGTCCTTCGAAGTTTGCTGGGCCTAGTCTTCGCTTACTCAGACAAAGGGGACAAGATTTTGGGCTCAGCCATGGTGATTTCACTGCCGTACAACCCTGATCAAAAGTGCCTCTACAAATATAAAAAAAAAAGATTGCAAAACTTATGAAGCCTAGTACAATATACTTGATCTCCAGATACACATAACGGCAGATGTTGGTGATGAAAATCTCCGTATCAGATTTTTGACATAGAGATTTTCGTAACCAACAGCAGAGTTGACATATGAGTCCAATTTCTTCATCAAGTCTAAGATAATGTTGCCCCCTTCACTATAAAGGATATGCTGATCAGAACTTCCTTACCGAGAGGGACTGACTCATTGACCTGCTAATCAAACTTTCAATTATGAACAATCTTATGGAAGAAACAATATAAGCTAATGTAAAATAGTACAATTTATAATTGTATTCAAGTATATGTATTAATATAGCAGAGAGCAGCAAGTAATATAAAAGTGTTGTTTATGCTATAGTTAAGCATGTACTAATAGGCAATGAAACACAATAGTTAAACATGTAATTTTAAAGAGTAGAGTTGTAAAACCCTAACCTGATCTTCCAATTGCACAAGGTCATGGATCAAAAGTTTGATGCAAACCCTAGCCTCGCCATCTTCGATACCTCTCTAATCCACTTGCAGAATCAGTCCGAGCATCTCCCCCACAAGACGGAGAGTATCGGTAGTAAGTAGCACTGACGATATTCCTTGCAACTCAACCCAAATCCAGACGAAATCTAGCGATACCATCTTGATATCCGAGAAACCATCATACTCATTCAACGGGATCATGGTAATTTGAAAACACCAGGGTCCCCTTTCTTCACCCTGTATATTGACACGCTTTGAGCAAACGCATAATTTAACCCTGAAAATATCGTTAGTAGTATAAGCAAATAGGGATCGTTCTATTCCGGGGATTGAGGGTACACCTGTCATTTTCAAACAATTAAACAATTAAAATTAAAACAAAGTATAATATTCACAAGTATATATACATATTTACGAAAAGGGGGATTTTTGTTTTGGTTTTCGAAAATTAAACTAAGTAAAGAAAACAAATAAAACACAAAAACATAAAAACACGAATGGAATGAGAGAACAAAGATCAAAACCGAAACTTATGATTAAAATCGATTCAAACCCTAATATTGTTCATCTAAGTCATGAGAAAGGAGTTGATCATGTGAAACATTCGAAAGCAAATGATTTCCCATATTTTACTTTTCAATGCTAATTAACCTAAGCGAAAGCACCTAGATTAATCATATCAAACATGTAATCAAACCCTAGAAAGCTAGTCAATCATGACATGTTTAACGCATTAGACATAGAGAAAGGCTATCAACTCAAGTGTACAACTTAGTTATGGAAAAGTCCACCTAATTGCAATTCTCTTTAATTAAATTCGATCTTTGTACAAAACTTTTACTACTTTGATTCAAGTTTACACAAAACAAAAAGTTGATTTCATGTTCTTAAACCTAACACCATTCATATCGAAACCCTAAGTGTTTGCAACCACATAAGATTAAAATACAAAAGATATCTATAACGCAAATTTAATTAAACAAACTCACATAAGCAACATTAGAATCACAATATATGAATCTGAAAATTCTCAATTAATCATAAAAAATTCCAGAAATTAATATTCGTTCAAACATATATGTCAACTAGAACAAAACCAACGAAATCAAACAAGGTTACAAAGAAAGAGGTTGAATTACACCGTGGATGGAAGATGATGATGAATGAATAACGATGAATCATTTGAACTCGAAAGCAAGCTTCAAAGGTGGATGGTGGAGGAATAGGTCACGGCTTCTTCTTCTCTTCTTTGGCCTTGCTTGAACTTCGTGGCTTGCCCTAGAGGATGGAGGAACTCACGGCTATGCTAAGAAGATTTTCTGATTTTTTTTCTAAAGTGTAAATTGTATGGAGAGGCTTTGACGTTGAGAAAGAGGGAGTATATATAGGAGCACGGCCTCCTTGCTCTCCAAGCCGTGTATTTTCTGCTTTATTTTCCAAGGAATTAAATAAATAATTCCACATAGCTTCCACCAATGAGAAATTGCCAAGTAAGCCCTAGTGTGTCATCCAACCAATCATAAAACTCCAAGAAGATTCCCTAATATATTCTTGCCGAAATTCCTTGAATATTTTCTGATTTTCTTCTCTTATTTCGGCCAAAATATACTTAGGGTTTCTAGGAATGAATCTAGACGTCATTTGGTGCTTTTCTTGATGTCCACACTTTTTCTTTCCATAAACTTCACCCTAGAAAATCTCTTGCGTAATCTTTTATTTCTTCTTGATTTTTCACGCCACTTTTCTCTCCTCCCTTTGGTTTTCACGGCAAAGTATCTCTAGGGTTTCATCCTTGCGTCACAAACCCTAATTCCATGGGCTTTCATGGGCCTTGATCCATTTTGCCGAAAATCCAATTCAATTTGTAGGGTTCTTGGGCCTCGTTGCTTCAACTTCAAGCCTTGTCTCCCTCCAACGTCAAAACACATTATTTTTCCATTTCTTTTTCATGGTTGCGTTGGAAACTTGCTTGGGAAGTCTTCCTCCATTTCGCAGGATTTCCTGGTTGGACTAGGAAAGCTTATTTCTTCATTTCTGCTCAATTGTGTGGCCCATTTTGTCTCATATTCGCTCGTCTTGACGTTCGTAAGCTCCTCTTTCCATTCGTGAGTTCATTTCCACTTTTTAGCTCGGAGGTCCTGAAAATAGAAACTATACTGAAAATAGAAACTTTCTAAAAATGAAAAATAGAAACTTTCCTAAAATGAAAAATGGCAACTTTCCTAAACTGAAAATGGAAACTTTCCAAAAATGAAAAATAGAAACTACAAAATAGAAACTTTCTACAAATAGGAACTTTCCCAATCGAAGAATGGAAACTTTCCTAAACAGAGTTTTATTAAGGAAATAACGCAAGAAATGTAGGGCAATGCAGTTAAAACGTCGCATTAAAATGCTCCTATCATATATATCTCGCTCGATCATTGGACAAGATAAACAGTAACTTGTCTGCCCTAGCTTGCATGTCCACCGTGCCAGACAGCTTCCACATTGACCGAACTGCACTCTGGAATGAGTCGATGTTAACCACTCTATAGATGTTGAGACACTCAACAATAAAATCATTGGTTGTGATGAAAGATTTCCCTCATACTCAAAGGTTCCCTAGATCCACCGATCCTCATTATCCTTTACCAAAGCTTGGTAAGTAACCTCACTGGTCATCAAAGCTATAGCAACCCTGAGAGTTCCTGCTGCACAACTAACCCTAGCCCTAACCTTAACCCTAGTAGAGCGAGTTCAGATAAATAAGTTGCAATATAATTGTTAATTATGATTATTTGACACATTTTTGGTGGTATTTTTATTTAGTTGTTTCCAAAGAAATTGTCTCTGGTCAAAGCTCTTTTTTCATTTCCATTCATAGCTAGAGATGTAAAAAAAAAAATTAAAAAAAAAACCCTACCAGATGGAATGTAAATCATTTCATATTTTGGTGTATTCTAAGTTATGGATGCAACTAGTTCGTAGACCTAAAACATCATAGCATGTCTGTTTCATATAAACATAAGCTTTAGTGTAATACCCCGGAAATTCGTCATTATTTTCCGAGGATTTTTCCGAAATTTATTCAGTGGTTGTTAGGATGAGTACGTAGTTTGGGGATGATGCGAAAGTATTTCGGACGAATAATTACTCGAAACGTTTTATTTTCGAGGAGTCAAAAGGTTGGCTTTTATTTGTTGGGTTTCTTTGAAAACTTCCTTCAGGAAAGTAGTAGAGTGAGTCGATATGAGTTCGTGGACATGTGGATCGGAGTTCGTACGAGGAAGTTATAGTTAGCGAAATTTTCTGCTATTTTTGAAAATTACTATAAATAGAAGTTTCCTGAAATATCTCTCATAAATAGAGAATTTCCATTTTTGTACTTTTTCCAGAAAATTCCAGAAACCCAAACTCTCCCTATTTTCCAGTTGACCAGACTCGAACCCGATTTCAAGACTCGAGATTTCCGGTGAACTCCTGCGAACCAAGGCCACGACATCTACCCAGTTCTGTTTGCCTCCTCTGTGCGGTCCTCCCTGTTGTGGCGACTTGCTCCGATTCTGGTCCAAGGCGGTGGATCGAGGCGGCAAATATTGGTGGTGTCAGACCTGACCGGAACTCTCTCTTCCGGCAACGGCTGAGCACAAAACGATCTTGTTTTGCTAGTGGAAGCATCCACTTTCGATCCTAGGCGGTGGTGTTGAACGATTTTCACCGGAGGAGCCTTAACTCAAGGTTAGTAGTGGTTTTTGGCTTACGGCGACGATCTAGACCCAGTTGACTGAAACCCCAAGTATTAAATTTGATCCTTGTGTTGAGCTCTCCAAGTTAGACGGTTGGACTGAGCTGGTTTTTAGTTTGGCACGGCGCCGCATAGGGTGCACGTGCAGCCGTTTGTGGCAGCGCGTCTGGCCATGGTTGGAGCAGGTTCTTTCACCAATATCATCTACTAGTCGATACGAGCATTTTGATATGTGGTTTATGACATTTGGAGATCATATGAGCATGTTAGGGTTTTTAGAGATATCGATTCACTCGGTTTTCAATCCATGAAGATCTGACTGTTGGATCGACTTATTGTTTGGACATACTGATCATATAAGTGTTCCGGAGACTTTGGGAGGTCTCAGATGAAGTTTTGTCTCGATTGGCGTTACTTTCGAGTTTTAGTTCAAAAAAGGGGTTTCGAATTTTAATCGCTTTGTGTTTCGTGTACTGAGTTGAGATCGTATGTGATTAGGTACGTGACGAAGTTATCTTGGACGGATTGTTGTGATTGTGTTAGCTCGATTTTTGTAGAAGACACAGCAGGATTATGAGGTGAGTAATATCACAATGTTCATTTACGAACGGAATTACCTTATCGTTTTGGGAGTTATTTATTTAACTGCAAACTATAGTTGGTAGTAGTGGTATTCCTGAGTGAATGACTATGTAAATATTTACGTGAAATATATGTGTATTGGTGATTTTGTTGTGATACAAGCAATATGTGTGAGTGGGTTCATTTATTGTTTTGGGGTATAACTTTTGGGAAACAATATATTGTGAAAAATGATAGTTTCTATTGTTTTGAAACGTGTTTGAGGATTTGGGAGTCACATGTTGTGATTTCTCCTTTGAGTTTTGGGTAACATTTTCAGGTTCGGTGTGGCCATTTTACATGTTTTGATCTGACGACCGGTGGTCTGAGGATTTAGAAGTCATAGGTTGTGATTTCATCTTTTGAGATTTGGGTAACATTTTGGGTCCAGTGTCACTCGTTTGATGTTTCAATCTAAAGGTCGGTTGGTCTAAGGATCCGGGGTTGCAGGTTGTGACCTCAAGCAATATATCGGGAATCACGCATTTGGCCGGATGAGTGGTTATGATTAGTTAGAACTGTAGTCTGTCTACCATCGTATCTCATGGATCCAAGTAGGTTACTTACGACTCCTGGGTACACATTTTTGTCCAGGTTGGACCAGAGTATCATATTTAATTTGTTAGGTTAACATTTTATATGATTTTGTCACGGGGTGACTTGTTGTATTGTCATTTTGGGAAAAGGTGTTGAGTTTTGGAAGGATTCATTGCATGAGTTGCTTCATTGAGTTTTATTGTCCAGGTTGGACCGGATTTTTAGATTAATTTGTTAGGTTAATAATTTATATGATTTTGTCATGGTGTGACTTGTATTGTTTCTTTTGGAAAAAGAATATTGGGTTTTTAAGGAATCATGGTGTGTGTTTCTTTTCCTTGAGTTGAAAGGTTTTCCTTGGGATTTGTATATGTTGTTTCCTTAAATTAAATCGGTGGATTCCTCGTGATTTTTGTGTGAGTTATTTTCTTCGAGTTCAAAGGTTTTCCTCGTTATTCATGTGAGTTATGTGATTTTTTTGTCTTTGAGTTTACTCATACAAGCTTTCAAAAAGCTTACCGGGTTTGTTGTGTGGCAATCCAGTGCACGATTCGATAGTGTAGGGGTTAATCTTGCAGGTTAGGGTAATCACGGATGAAGCTGAGTTCTAGTAGCAGCTGTACGGGTAGGAAGCTAATTTTGTGGCTTTACTGTTGTTAAGACTTCCGCTATGTAGTGAGTTCTGAAGAGTATTTACTTATTATTTTGTTGTTACAACTTAATTTGTGTTAATGCTCAAAGTCCGGCGGTAGCCGAACCTTCGTTTAACGCGGGTCCGGTGGGCGGACCGCTACTCTGAGGACTTGGTGATCTTCGCTAGCTGTCAAATGAAAGACAGGGCGGCGTCAGAGGGAGACCGCGTTGGGCGGTCTTCACTTCTCCGATGCCTAAGTCAGTCGATGCATATAGACAGCATAACAATAAATGAGTAGTAAATGCGTAATTAATGAGAAGAGAGGAGAGAACCTTTTATAGATGAGGAGAAGGCTGATCTTGTCCTTGTTTTCGATGTGGGACTGATGTGCTTCAATTCCCAACGTCAGGAGCTTCTGATGCTATCTTGGCACAGCGCGTGGCGGCGCGTCGGCGGTGATCTGGGGGCAATCCGAGGCTCAGGCGGTAGCTCGCTTGGCTGTGTATCCGTAGGCCACTCCTTTAATTTGGTGGGAGTCAGTACCTCTGGCGGTACCATGAGCGTAGCTCATTATAGCTAATTATGCTTGCAAATACACATGTAGGTACAATTTGTAACTTGTGCAATGCATTATATGACTCTACGAAGCGAGTCTGTATTGACATTGTGTGTTCAAGGCATCAGTACGTACTTGGCTTAAAAGGAAAAAGCTTTTCAGGTATTTCGTATTGATGACTGAACCATTCACGTCCGATATAATTGTGAGATTATCTTGATTTTTAATTGTTTTAAAAATCGGGGCGTGACATTTAGTTTCACTATGAAACACTCAACAATCCTAAGGGCCCTATTAATGAATGCATAGTGAGAAATTAGTCATTTTCTAGGTAATCGATGATGGCCAATATTCCAAGAACCTGCTGGTGATATAATTCCGAAAGTTTATAACCAAAGTATTGTGTGTATGACAGTTAATAGCTTAGTGCGATCATATTAAATATATATTAGGGTTTCACAAACTACACCTACGTAGCTCATACACAAGCACAATGAGATGAAGAACCAATCTAGGTTTAATGACACACTCAACCTTAGATATATCTAGTTAAACCGACCTATTAATAGCTGCCACGTGTCCTTTTTTCTCTCTCCCACTTGAGGCCACGTGCTCCTTCCCAATCAAAAAGGCAATTACAGGCCAACAAAACTGGGATTCGAACCCGGCTTGGCTAAGAAACAAAGAGATGACTTAGCCATCCTTATTACTCCTCCACTTGGTTTATTATTTGCGACTCATCTATATATGATATAAACTATCAACTCTGTTTTTTACGAATTTGTAAACTATATAAATATTTAATCAATAACCAATTTTCAAATTTTAGATTTATCAGCCGTTCAAAAATTTACAACGACTTTTTAAAATTTTACTCTATATTTGAATATGCATTGTATTATGTACAAAAAAATGTATATAAAGCGTGATTGAGTTTTTCAGCTATAGAAAAAAATGAGATGTTTAAAGTAAATCTTTACTTGTCAGTGATCCTACATATAATATTTCACCTTAGATTATTTTTTTTTGCGGGTAAAGGTCATCCATTATGCAGCTCAGCAAGCAGTACAAAAACGATCCCTCCCTATGGGGGCGACAGAAAGAACCGTTCCGTAGAAACTACTACAAAGCCACCCCTAAACAGAGTAAACTAAACTAGTAATCTCCTAGCACACCCACCTTCTAGGATTAAGCCCAAACAAAGAAAAGTAGAAGCCCGAGGAATAAAAAATAACGCCACCAATATAGGGGCTCAACGGGTATCTCTTTTCTTTGTGATCTTTCCCACTCAAAGCAAGAAACAAAAAGACCCATTATCTTTTAGAACAAAAAGATAAAGGATCAAAATTAAAATAACAAATAAAACTAGGGTAACTACCAGGGCCCAAATTGGCACCCTAACAGTCAAATGCCAGGCCCAACCCAACCACCTAGGACAAACCCTAAGTGAGCAAGCAGCCCTGCCGCCGCCACCAAACACCCGCCGGAGGACACTGACTGCGCAACCACCACTTTGGAAAGCCTTCACCACTGTTCTCCAGATTCCGTCACCGGATATGAGGACATCCCAATACCAGTCCCTGTCAACCCACCTTGGACAAACACCAAGTGAGAAGACAGCCCTGCCACCGCCAGCATGCACCACTCGCCGGAGACCCACGCCCGTGCATCCACCACCACTGGTAGCTCGCGGACCCGATTCTTGGCGAAACAACTCCGATGACGAGCAGATCCCCATAAGTCCGAGATCACCCCAATTCTGCCAATGTTCTTCGCCGCAATCTGAGCATACACCAATGCCAGACCTTGCCTCCAGCATCCCCAGAGCACTCTGATCTGGATCTGTCATCCAAGCAGCAACCCAATCACTAGCGGTGGCCTTTGCAAAACCCATCCATTGAGACCCATCAAGATGACCCCAGATCACCTCCTTATCAGCCACACCACCATTGCCGCGAAAGCAAACCACGAACGCAGCAAAGAAAATAAGGCCGAAGCCTACAGAATACAGGCATCGTCGAGCACGCCCGCCGTTACCAAGGAACAACCGAGAGGGAGGTGAAGAGACCCCCTTCTTGGGTGAGAGTACAGAGCCTCCACCAGGAAAACCTAGCCGCCGCCAAGCTACCTCTCTTGCGAGAGTCAGAGAGAGAATCATGCGTGCATCTAAATTGGACATCTTTTACTTATTCACCTTAGATTATTGTAGCTCACTATATAATAACACTTATTCAAGATTTTTTTTTTTTGAAATATAGTAGATAATTGATTAAACAAGCATATCTAAAAGTTTCATTTAAAATTTTCATGTTTTTCTTTAAATTTCCATCATTTTTCTTGATTATTTACCGAAATCGAAATTTCCGTCGAAATTTCTGTTTCCGGGACCATCGATATTTCCTCGAAACTCGATATTTTGGTCATTGCCCAAAACCCTGTTGTTGGCACCTAAGCTAGAAAACCCTATTTGTGTTTTTCTTGGGTCAATTAAACAGTATCCCCCTGCAGGCCGCGTGGAGCAACCTCATTGGTTATTTGGGTAACTTATTGAACCTACAAATTGGGCAAGTTAAAATGAATAAACACCTGGTTTAGAGAGAGAGAGGGAGGCTCTATAAACACGTTTCTCCAAAAAATAAAGCCTGAATTGTCATATCTCTTCTAATTTTTATTTTTTTACCCCCATATTCCCTCTCATAAACTCCCCCACCATCACCGTCGCCGGAAACCCCCTCCCTCCGCCTCCGATTATCGGACGCCTTCATCTCCGGCGAATCTTAGCCGCCGACCACCGATTACAGCCCCCGAAATCCGACCAATAATCCGACCCGGCGAACCAAATTGAAACCTTCGTATCCGGCGGCGGGCCATTTTCCGGCGAGTCCACGTGGAAAAGGTGCGCCCGATTGCTCACCTCTGCACATCCTCTGTTTCTAGGCATGGATTTAGGGCTCGTTTTGCGGTTTTAGGGTTTATTCAAACTAGTTTTCAAGGGCTTTGCTGGCTGATTCTGTTCGTTTGTTTTTGAATTCGCGCTTTGATCTATTACCTCCTCTGTTTTATTTGATTATATGCTTGCTCGTGTGCCATTGATGAGTTTTTCAATTGTTGGATCGGATTTTGTGGAATGTTGAATTGCTTTTGGCTTCGTATTCGTGGTCTGGCAACTATGCAGCTCACTAAGCTTTGAGTTAGGAATTTTTACTGCTACTGGTTGTTTCAAAGTTTTTGCTGTATCTGTAATCAAATGAGAATTAAATGCTGCTTGTTTGGTTGCTGAGAAGATGTGAGGATAGAAAGAAGCAGGGAATTTTGATTCAGGAGGATGAGTCTGGTCCGAGCAATACACTTCTTCGTTTTCTTTTGTTTCTTGTTCTTAGATTAGTTTTTTTCTTCTCATTTTTAGTCTCTGTGCTACTGTTCCCATGCGGACTGTTAATTTGTATTGGTCTACACTTTGCTGTAATTTATTTTCTTTTGAAGAGAATAATGATGGTAATCTTTGTTTGCCTCTTCTCGAGTATAATTCACCGGTGTTTCTGCTCCGCTGCTAGCTCACATTCCAGAGAATTTTAAAGAATAGCAGTAGTTGATAAGTTTCTTTTCACTCTTTACAGGGGCAGTGATCGTTTATATGATTCGATAGAAGTTCCATGTGAAGGGATGGCCTTTTTCAGGAACTACTCTAATGAAACAGTTTCACATAGTTTCCTGGAAGACCAGAGCCAGGGACCACGTGATGATAGAATTCACAGCTCCTCAGGGAATGCGGATGCACATGGAATGTCTTGTGATAAGGAGTTTGATATGAATATGGATGTGAAGTATCAAAGTGAAGATGAACAAGATGGTCCTAGTAGGTTGCAAAATGAGGCAGCTGCTGATGAGGGTGCCGGTGCAGGAGTGTCCAATTCCCAGTCTTCTGGGAGGAGGACGACTGTGGCTGGAAAATGGGGTTCAACCTTTTGGAAGGATTGTCAACCTATGTGCCCTCAGGGTGGATCTGATTCTGGACAGGACACTAAAAGTGGGTCTGAGTACAGAAATGCTGTTGGATCTGAAGATAATTCTTCGGATGTCAGGGAAGATAGATTAGATTCTGAAGATGATGGCAGACCTAAAGTACGAAAGGGACAACGGGGCCATTCTGATATACCTGCAGATGAAATGTTGTCTGATGAATATTATGAGCAGGATGGGGAAGAACAGAGTGACTCAATGCATTATAGAGGGTTTCATCATTCAGTTGGGTCCTCTTCCAGGCCACAATCAAAGCCAGCCCCTGTCACCAATCACATGCTTAGGACTTCTAAACTTTCAAATAATAATGGAAATTATGATGATGGCGAAGATGACAATGAAAATATTGATGCTGCTGATGCTGATTACGAAGAAGAGGATGAAGATGGTAATTTTCTTTGCAATTTTTCCTTTTACTTTATTTTATCATAATATTGCGCCATATAAGGTTCAAATGCCTGGCTATACAATACTTCTAATTTTAAATAGACATATACTCTGATGATGTTGCAGTTCTTGACTACTCTTCATAGTGGGAACTTAACTCTGAGTTTATGCTGTCTTTTTGGTTGCAGAAGATGATCCTGATGATGCAGATTTTGAACCTGATTATGGTGTTCCAAGTGGTCGCACTGCAAAGAAGGTTATAATCATAATTACATTTATGAAAATTATATTGCAAGTATTTATTCATTTCCTTAAAGTATTTGGAATTTTTTACACTAAAACTATAACAAGATAATCTGTCAGATAAATTCAATTATTGTCTTCTGCCTTTGCCATTTTTATGGTTTTTAATTATATTCTTTTACTTGCAACTGATAAGGGACAGTTATATCCTAACCATAATACATGCACCATCAATGGTGCAGGCATATGCCAGTGAACCATGAAGATCAAATCTTCTTAAATGCCATTTGAAAAATACTCTGATAGAACAATTATGTTATTGTTGGCTTGCTTTAAGCGGAAAGGTTACAAAATATTATCTATACACTAATTTTGCATGTAATATGCTAATCTTATTATATGCTTTCTACATACTTCTGTCTTTTCTGTAAGCATGAACTTACATATCTTGGTTCTCTCTCTCTCTCTCTCTAAGGCTGGGCATGTGTTTCTTTGGGGGAGACATATCAGTGTTATGGAGAATTTTCAAGGGTTCTGACTAATATTGTAATGTGCTGCTTTCTGTTGCACACTAATGAACTTGTTCTTTGACCACACCAGGATAAAGATTGGAATGATCAAGATTCTGATGAAGATAATGACAGTGATGATGAACTTGACGTCTCAGATGAAGATAATTCTTTTTATGCGAAGAAACCAAAGGGTAGGCATCGTGGTAAAGGTGCACATACTGTTAAACTTAAAAGAGAACGCAAATCATACCATGGATCTAGTCGACAAAGAAGAAGAAAGTCATCATTTGATGATGATGAGTCCTCAGCAGAGGACTCTGAGAGTGACAGTGATGAGGGTTTTAAAAGCACGAGAAGGAAAGGTGCACATATCCGCAAAAGTAATGGCCGGACAACGAATGTCTCTGGACGAAATGGTGAAGTACGAACTTCTACTAGGTCTGTTCGAAAGGTGTCATATGTTGAAAGTGAAGGAAGTGATGAAATTGATGAAGGCAAGAAAAAGAAGTCGCAAAAGGTACAGTCTACTCCGTGACATTACTTTCATGTACTGTGGTAGACATTCTTATTCTGTTCTTTCTTATGCTTCATTCTCTCTGATTTTGTAATATGCTCTCTTAGGAAGAGATTGAGGAGGAGGATGGTGACTATATTGAAAAGGTGCTCTGGCATCAACCAAAGGGCATGGCTGAAGATGCTATTCGGAGTAATAGATCCACGGAGCCTCTGTTGTTAAGTCACTTGTTTGACTCTGAGCCAGATTGGAGTAATACAGAATTCTTGATCAAATGGAAAGGCTTGTCACATTTGCACTGCCAGTGGAAATCATTTTCTGAGCTACAAAGTGTATGCCTTGTAATTTTGTTGTTTGTTATGCTTTAGCTCTAAATTGGTTTGAATCAATAGTGGTCTTCTTTTATTTTTTTAACGTTTTCTGATGATGAATACATTATATTTGAAAATTTAACTCCTATACCAACATTCGTTATTTGTTTTAGCTTTTCTTTGATTATCAAGATGCTCTATCTGTTTTCTCCTTCGCAGCTTAGCGGTTTTAAGAAGGTTTTAAACTACACTAAAAAGGTGATGGAGGATGCCAGGTATAGGAAGACCATCTCACGTGAAGAGGTACATTTTTCCTTTCTACTATTATAGAGGAGATAGAAGGTGCTAGAGTTAGTTGTGTGATGTCTGCTGAATAAAGTTAGTCTGTGTGCTTTTCTTTGAAGTTCTTGAAAAAAAAAAAAACAAATACTTCAGCCTGCCAGATTTTTTACACCAACTGTATTGCTCTTAGATGATGCTGTCATAAATGTGAGAAATGCAAATTGGTCGAGGCAATGAATATAAATGGTGTAGAACAAAGCTGTAGGTATTCCATCAAAAAATTTATTTGGTCAATACCTTTTGTACTGCTGCTCTTTGGTTCCTTAATAGTGTGCGCATTGCGATACTATTACTTCTGTTGAAAGTTATCATCAATATGGAATGTGGTAAAAGATTGGGAAACTATCCTGTGTCCACATGGAAGTTCTAATTTGATGCCGCCCTAGAATTCTCTTTTGACATTCAGGTTGTTTTGCTTCAAAAGAATCTATTATATGGCATCATTGTCTAAATTTGAGATTTCAGTGCAAATGTTTCATGAGATAATTATGCTTTTTATTATTTTCAGTATATTTAGACATTAATATTATTATCCGTATATTTAGACTATAATGATAATGATAATAATAATAATAATAATAATAATAATAATAATAATAATAATAATTATTTGTTATTATTTATAACTACTACAATGACTTTTATTTTGATGTGAAGTAACTGATCATCAATTTTCTGTTTCTGGGGTTCTGTATATTCTACTAGATTGAGGTTCATGACGTGAGCAGGGAAATGGACTTAGATCTCATCAAGCAAAACAGTCAGGTTTGCTTTCATGCATCACCTCTTTTTGGTGTATTCCCCAAACTACATTTGTAGATTCACTTTCAATTGTTTTTAATGGGTTCTCAGGTGGAGAGAATAATTGCAGACCGCATCAAGCAAGATAGCTCAGGTGATGTAGTACCTGAGTATCTTGTCAAGTGGCAAGGATTGTCTTATGCTGAAGCGACATGGTATGTAAAGTTTGATTGAAGTTCAATGATGTTTTTTCTATTACTGCTGATGTAATTGTTCCTTTTCCATGCTTCCTATAGGCCTATATGGTTATATCTTTCATACATGTGTTGGATGCTAATTTTTAAATCATTTTAATATATCATTTATTAATCCTCAGTTCCTCACACATTACTAATGCTTTTATTAGGTAGTGATTGTCTCTTTAGTGCTCTGGTGTTTGTTCAATTTTAGTGGTAGTAATGGAATCTTATATTTTTTAGTGGTATGTGATACTAGGGAGAAGGACGTCGATATTGCATTTGCACAAGATGCTATTGATGAGTTCAAGGTATTATCCTATGAACATTGGCAGCTACGTTTTTTTCTTTCTTTCTTTAATTTTTTTACAGCAGTTGTATGATCTTGTGTAGTTGTGCTGGCCAAGGTCTTCATCTTTTGGTCTGTGCTAGCTTTGACATGTACACATTTACTTATATGTCATGCTTGATTTGTTTATGGTACAGACCAATATACTTACCACATTGATGTGTGAGATGCATGTTTGGCATTGAATATACGTTATAATTACCTGATATTATTGTTATGAATTTACATATAACTCGGATACTATGTAAAACATGGTATGGAAAGTTTGGAATTACCATCCATGGAATTTGTGTCTACATTTCTCTCCTTGTTGAAGAGTCCCAAACTAGTTACATAATAGGGAACAAAAGGGTGTCCCCGATACAGTGTAGAGTAGTCGAAGTTTACTTTTGTATATAGAGTTCAAATCTGATACCAATGATGCTACTGTTGATCACAGAAGTCTCATTGTTAAATTCATGTGAGTGGGAAAAAAAAAAACACTAGATGTATGACTTACAAATTATGAAAGCCACTTAAAGAAAAACAAGAAAAAGGAGTATGATGAATTCATACAGCTGTGTGTAATTTGAAATGACATTTGTTGAATAGGATGATGGACATGCTTTCTTTAGTCTCCTAGGAAAAAAATGTTCTGTATTCTTTTGTTTATGGCTGATGAATAGGCGTTAAAATATATTGTTTATGGGAATTTGTTTGTTAAGATATTTTATCCTTTTTGCCATTTCGTTGGGGCTCTTTTCCTCATAAAGTGTTTCTAGGATGTCCGTTCTCATTCTCTAATTTTATCATATAAATATTTTTGTTTGCCAGTTTGGTGGAGGTGAATTCTTTATGAGTCTGGATGCACATGTACAGATGATTATAAATTTTTATTCTAATAAGGCTTGTTGATTGTAATCTATGAGCAGGCTCGTGAGGCTGCAATGGCTGTACAAGGGAAAATGGTCGATCTCCAACGCAAGAAAAGCAAAGGTTGGTGTTTCGGTTTTCAAACTTGTATGGTAACAAGCTTGAATGTGAACAGCTGTTGTGACATGCTATTTTTTTCCCTAAATTTTCAGATTTTGTGAGCTAATCTTGATTTTGATTGCTCCTTCTTTTAGCAATGAGATATATTTCCTAGCAAAAATAAATTGGTCTTGGTAGTTCAAATGGTGACAATTCTTGCCACATGGTGAATATATCTTCTTGTTGGTTTTGGGGATACGGTAATAAAATGGAGGGGAACAAAGAATTTTTGAGAATGTGAGCTTGGGTAGAGTGTTTCTGGGAAATTATGGGCTTTGGTTTCTTCAGATGTTAGGAACAGCTTCTTTTTGGCAACTCTCTCAGAGTGGAAAGCAGTATTTATGTTAGGTTCACTAACTGTGCTTTTTGTTTCTGCCTGATCTGATTGATGATTTAGCTGGTGTATTTAGGTGTTTTTGTCTCTCACTTATTTCTCAGCCATTCTGTACTTTACCCACCTTTTGTTTCTGTCTGAAGTGGTGATGTATTAGCTGTTGTATTTAGGTGTTTTTTCTCAGTTATTTCTTGTCAACTGTTCTGTACTTTATCCACTTTTTGTGAATGAATCTTTTAAGAAGTGAGGAAGATGGGTGATTTCCATTTCATGGAGCATACCAGCTATGAACCTGACAGGGAGAACATTGCAATTAATTCATACGGTTCAATAAAAAAGAACCATAGTCAATAATTGATTGCAATGCACAAAAATACTTATACAAGGAGAGCCATAAAGACGCAACTGATATGCTCAAAAAAATTCAACAAGTCCTTTTGTCTTTCGACATTTTACTGCTTCTTTTCATCTAATTAATATAGGTTCCCAGATTGCAGTTAGACTGAGGCTACCTATTAGCACCAAAATATGAGACATGTCTTTGGATGTGCCACAATAAGTTAAATAACCCATGGACCTACCCATCCATATGAGTTATTCAGCTCCTTCCTTCCAACTCTAGGGATTTAGTTTAAATTGCAAATTCAATTTGCTTGATTAGACTATGACAGTCCACATAGGTCATGATTTGAATAAGGAAAGAAAGAGGAGCGAAAACGAATTTAAAACTTTTTTGCATCTGTTTTTAGTTTATCCCACTTCATGTAAAGTATTGCATCTAGTTAGATCAAATAAGTTGTATCTAATGTTTTATATATCTTTTTAACAGATCTGTATTATTTTTTTTTTTGCCAAATCTAGCCTTTGTTATCAGTGGTTATTGTTAATGGAGCAATAGAAATTTTTTCTCTTTTTTACTTCTTTCTTCTTTTTTTTTTTGCTCCCTTGTAAAACTGTTTATTATTGTTGTTTTAATTAATTTAATTACTTAGGAAGTCTAAGGAAGCTTGATGAACAGCCTGAATGGTTGAAAGGAGGAAAGCTTCGTGATTATCAGCTTGAGGGTTTGAATTTTCTTGTTAATAGGTATGGTTTGTTTATTACTTATAAGTAAATAGCTGGTATAGTTGGATAGGATACCTTAAAATGCCATTCTATCAAAATGTCCTAATCAGCGGCTCTTGGCATGTGGCAGTTGGAGAAATGATACCAATGTCATTTTAGCTGATGAAATGGGTCTTGGCAAAACTGTTCAATCAGTTTCGATGCTTGGTTTTTTACAGGTGAAGATTTGTAGTCTTTGATGAGACCGTAACTTTTATTAGATGTATCATATTAACAGTACCAACATAGTGGAGCAACGTCACTTTTTTTTTTGGGTGCTGCAGAATGCTCAACAGATTCATGGGCCATTTCTCGTTGTTGTACCATTATCTACTTTGTCAAATTGGGCAAAAGAATTTAGGAAATGGCTTCCTGATCAGAATGTTATAGTGTATGTTGGTACCCGTGCAAGCCGAGAGGTAAACTGAGCTTTCTTGTACATGTCACAAAGTTCATATATGGTTAGCGTTTGATAATATGATTTTGCTTGCATTGTTAGTTCAAAAATAGTTAAAGCTCCCAAATTGTACTCATCATATCTAGTTTCTTGTGCCTATTGAATAAATGCTTCCATAGCTAGTATGCTGGTCAGCTCTCCGCTTTCAATGTGGAACTTTAATTACTGTACAAAGTTGAGTGATCTTAAAATGAACTCTCTCTCCTTCAGCCCTCCTTTTATTGAGTGCACTTCTTTGAGTTCTTTTTTACTATATGGTAGGCTAAAGTGCCTCCTAAGGTACAAGTTTTTGCTTGGGGCTGTTGCTCACAGGAGAGTTATACTTGTGAGGTCAACAGCAAAGCCCTTCTGTTTTGACTTTGGCCACTTGATAGAAAGAGGCAGTTGAGGGTATTGGTAACATTTTCCTTCATTTTCTAGTGGTGTTGAGATTGGATAGAAGTGTCTGCTGCTATGGTGAATGTGGTTCCATCAGCTGGGGTATTTGGTGTGGAGTGATTGCATCATGTGTTTTAATGTTGCCATTGTGTATGGAGTAACTGTATTTTTATCTTCTGGTGTAGTGACCATGGTCAAATGAGTACTTGCTTTTAATTTTGTTAGGTCAATACAGTTGCCCTGCATCTTCATGGTCAATGCATTTTTGTGATTGAAAAATTATTTTGGCAAACATTATTTCCCCACTTTCCTCTGTCTATTATTCTCATTTTCAGAGGCATTCTGTAAGCCTAGGGGTGGGACTATACGTGGTGTCCATATGCTTTCTTTATTAATTATTTATCTGTTTGTTGATTTCTTTTTATTGCAGGTTTGTCAGCAGTATGAATTCAATAATGAGAAAATAGTTGGCCGGCCTATAAAATTTAATGCACTGTTGACAACATATGAAGTGGTTCTAAAAGATAAGGCTGTTCTTTCCAAGATCAAGTGGAATTATCTGATGGTGGATGAAGCTCATAGGCTAAAGAACAGTGAGGCTCAGCTGTACACAACTCTCTTGGTATGCGATCACATTGATAAATTGTTCAAGACATGGTATAGAAAACTATCTTGTAATCTTGTCTTCTGATATCTATGATTTTTATCCTTGTGTGGCAGGAATTTAGCACAAAAAACAAGTTGCTTATAACCGGAACCCCATTGCAGAACAGTGTGGAAGAGTTATGGTAATTATTTTGTTTGCTTGTTGTAATATTCCAGCTTGTTCATGCTAGAGTAGTGGATGGTAATTTGCGATTGATATTTTAAATCATGTATGTCTGTGTATATGGGCAAAAGTTTGCTGGGATATTCCCTTTTCAATATTTCTTACATATTATTCCTGCAAGCAACATAAAATAGGAATATAATACTACTTATATATAATTAAGTTTTATTTATATATTGGGCTTCATCATGTGCTTCGTTTTCTTCAGCTTTTAAGAATAGCTCTTTCTTTTGCCATGCAGAAGTTATCTACTTTTCACTATGTTTGTGCTTGTTTGTGCTGTTGATTCTAGGAGTTTCCTCAGTGGATGACTTGTCTACTTTGTAATTCTTCCTTCTTTTTTTTTGTTAATAATATCATTCTGTTTTTTATTTTTATTATTATTATTATTTTAAATCGTGGTTCATCTCACCATGAATATTCATCTTTGGTCGCAAATTTATGTCTTTGGATTCAATGGTGCCAGTCTCTGTGAAAGTCCATGCATGTCCTTAGTATTTAGATTTAAAAGTATCTTTCCCCCTGTTTCTGTGGGTGGGTGGTCGGAGGGTTGGAATTCGTGTGTCTGTGAATGCAAATTGTTCTTTCTTCGCCTGCATTAAATCATTTTAGAAATGACTAGTAATTTGTTGATGCGTTATCTCGTCATTGGGACCCGGAGATTTTTCTCTGTAGAGCCTTGTTTGACTGGCACTGCCATTGTGCACTGCTTTTTCCACTTGTCTGTTTCTACAGTTTTTTGTCTTCTAATAGTTTTCAATTTTTATATTAGGGCCCTGCTTCACTTCCTAGATCCCCACAAGTTCAATAACAAAGATGATTTTGTTCAGAACTACAAGAATCTCAGTTCATTTAATGAGATTGAGGTACTGTTTGGCAGTTTTCTTTGTACAATCTTGCATCTTCAGACTGACAAAAAGAAGATATTCCTACACCTTGGTTTTGTATATGTTGAGATCAATGTTGTTTTTGGTTTATGTTTAGCTTGCTAATCTTCACATGGAACTGAGGCCTCACATTCTCCGAAGAGTTATTAAGGATGTTGAAAAGTCTTTACCTCCAAAAATTGAACGAATTCTTAGGGTTGAAATGTCTCCTCTTCAGAAACAGTAAGTGATTGAGCTTGTAATGAAGTGGCTTTACTGTACAACACTTAGACATTTGACTATTTGCATCTTTGGTGCTGGATCATTTATTAAGGTACTACAAGTGGATTTTGGAGCGCAACTTCCATAACTTGAACAAAGGAGTTCGTGGGAATCAGGTTATAATTTTTTGGCTTTGAGACATATCTGCAGTTTTCTTTGTTGCTCTCCAAGTAGTTTATATCTGCAGGTTTCTTTGTTCATCTGCAAGTAGTTTACTGAATCCTGGAAGCATGGGATGCTAAGAGAAAATTACATTGCCTCGTACAAGCTGAGTAGATTATAGGAACTCTTGGAGAGTAGATTTACCAAGAATCTAGTGTTGGTATGAGGAATAACAGAACTCTGAATAAAGACTGCAAATCATTCCCAAACAATTTTCAAACAACCACTATGCTTTGATTTTTGATTTTTTTAAGAAGAAAGAAATTTAATAAAGAAATCTGCGGACAAGAAGTCCACATATGGTAGGACTCCACAGACAGTAGATTACAAACTTAGTTGAATGATGCCTTCCAGTTCCACAAAAGCACCCCCAAAATCTACTGAAATAGAAGCCATCAACATGATGACAGACAATCTTTCCCTACAAGTCCTCCTCCCCCTCTCTATGCTTCTCAAAAATCCTTTCTTTTCTGTCCAACTAACTGATGCATATAACACCAACGAATTATGCAATTCCCTAAAATTTTTTCGCTTCTCTCCTCTGTAACTGTAACTCTTTTAATCTTGTGGTTAAAAGTGAATAGTGTCCATCTGGAGAATCAAAAACCATTTTGGCTTCCTTTCTAGTTGGTTTATGTTTGAATATATAGGATTATTGGAGTCTCCTGTTATTAGTTGGGATGCTCTCTCGTTGCTTATTGTAACCTGGGCTTTAGGTTATAGCGTCCTTCAAAACATAATATACCAAATTGGAAATCTGCAAGCATCTGGTCTTCTTTCTGAAGTGAGTCACAAGTGTTTAGCTTTGTATGAGCTGATATCCAGGCCAAAATGTTGACTTTGGATTGGACACAAATTATCACCATGTTCATTCAATCATTCTGTTAAGTCAGTGGTACCGCATCTTCCGAGTCTGATATGAAATAGTTAAGAAATGCTCTATACTAAGTCAAGAGAAGCTCAGATTGTATTCGTTTTGTGGGATAGTTGCTGAAATTAATAACATGTTCGTTTTTTTTTTCCTTTCCAGGTTTCATTGTTGAATATTGTAGTAGAGTTGAAGAAATGCTGTAATCATCCCTTCCTTTTTGAAAGTGCTGACCATGGTTATGGTGGGGACTCAAGCAGTAAAGATGGCAGTAAATTGGAGAGAATTATTTTAAGCAGTGGGAAGTTGGTTATACTTGATAAGCTTCTTGTTAGATTACATGAGACGAAACACCGTGTTCTCATCTTTTCCCAGGTTTGTTGGCAATACAAATATTTATGCCCTGGATATTAGATTACCCATCTTTTCCCAGGTTTGTTGGCAATACAAATATTTTATGCCCTGGATTAATGATTACCAGGCTATCAACTGGACATAGTGTTAGCACACATTTTCACCATGTCAGCTTAGTGGATTTCTATAAATGCTTAAATTTGTTTGAGGAAATGACAGTTGTAATCTTTTTATCAGTGCACTTGGGATTAAGTAAAGAATTGGAAATTTTTAGTTTACATGATCTTGCTGTTACTTGTCTAAATGGTAATAGATTACATGATCTCGCTGAAGCAGTTGCCCAATCTCAGGCACGAGTCCATTGGTTGTATTTATTCAATCTAAATGTGTCATATGATGGTACATTTATTACACGTTAGAGGAGATGAGGACTGAGATTATGTTTTTATCGGAAGTCGGTAAATACAGAGATGTCATGTATACTAAATCATGACATTCTTCATTGCAGATGGTAAGAATGTTGGACATACTAGCCGAGTATATGTCGCATAGAGGGTTTCAATTTCAGCGACTTGATGGAAGTACAAAGGCTGATTTACGTCACCAGGCTATGGAACATTTCAATGCACCTGGTAGTGAAGATTTTTGCTTCCTTCTTTCAACACGGGCAGGTGGCTTGGGAATCAACCTTGCCACGGCGGACACGGTTATAATATTTGATTCGGATTGGAATCCTCAAAACGACTTGCAGGTTTATTTTTCGCTGATATCTCGGTCATATTATTTATTATCTTAGTTCTACAGGGCTTAGTTCAGAGATAAGCAAATAACCATCTCTCTATATTATTGGACAGGCAATGAGTAGAGCTCACAGAATTGGGCAACAGGAAGTTGTCAACATCTATAGATTTGTAACAAGCAAGAGTGTTGAGGAAGATATCTTGGAGCGAGCTAAGAAAAAGATGGTAGATTACGTGATGTTATCTTTACATTTGTGACAAATTAGTATGTGGTTAGACGTGTGTGTAAATAATGTCTTCATTTCAGGTCAATCATTTGATATTTTTCTTTGTTCCCATGTGCTCTATAGGTGCTAGACCATTTGGTGATTCAAAAGTTAAACGCAGAGGGAAGATTGGAGAAGAAGGAAACCAAAAAGGGGACTTTATTTGATAAGGTAAGGACATGTCTTGATTTAATTGCTTTTAACTTGGATTCTGTAGGGGCTTTTGATTGAAAAAAGGGAGAATTCTTAGCTTGTTTGCTTTTTAAATTGCAGAATGAGCTATCTGCTATCTTAAGATTTGGAGCTGAGGAACTGTTTAAAGAAGAGAAAAATGAAGAAGAAAGCAAGAAAGGACTATTAAGTATGGATATTGATGAGATTCTTGAGAGGGCAGAAAAGGTTGAAGAGAAGGAAACTACAGAGGATGGCCATGAATTGCTGAGTGCTTTTAAGGCAAGTTTGTGCAATTATGTCATAATGGTCTTTTTTTTTATTTTTTTTAAGTGTAGTTGTTTTATGCATATGCCTCTTCTGGCCTGTAATTCATTGGTGCTATTGTTTTTACGGTTGTTTGCATCTGAATGGTGCTGTATAGTAGCAGTTAATTAGGTTAAAGTATTTTAATAAACTTCTGATTTTTGGGATATATGTCCAGGTTGCAAATTTTGGTACTGCTGAAGATGATGGGAGTTTTTGGAGTCGTTGGATAAAGCCAGAAGCAGTGTCCCAAGCTGAAGTATGAAGCTGTTCTGTTATCTTCTTTCTTGTACTTACTATTGCTGTTAGTGAAATTCATACATCATGTATTCATATATGATATTTCCTATAGTTAGATAAAAGGATTAACTTTTTAATTTTTTTGCCTTTCAGGATGCTCTTGCTCCTCGCGCGACAAGGAATACCAAGAGCTATGCAGAAGCTGCTCAGCCTGATAGGAGCAATAAAAGGAAAAAGAAAGAATCTGAGCCTCAGGAAAGAGTCCAGAAAAGGCGCAAACCAGATCATTCAGTTCCATCAGCACCAATGATCGACGGAGCATCTGCTCAAGTAAGAGGATGGTCATCTGGAAATGTGTCTAAACGAGATGCATTGCGGTTTTCCCGTGCGGTATGCTTCTATTTATTTACTCATATATCTAGGTTTGGCTTGCCGGGCATGCTCATAAATCTTTTCATTGGCCGACACTCAAAAGTTTGATCAGGAAGAAGACCTATTACTCTTTACTCTTTACCCCTTGAGGAAAAAAAAAAAAAAACAAAAATGCAAACACAACAACCACCCACCCACACACACACAACAAACAACACCACACAATAAAGGGGATTTACTTCTGCATTTGGATGGCTAGGTATTTCTTATGTGACTATGATATACTTGCATTTGACATGAGTTGCATGTATTTTTAATGTCTTTGGCATCTCTGGCTCCATTAAGTGAACACTTTTATTCTCCATCTGAAATAAGGTTATGAAGTTTGGGAATGAGAGCCAAATTGGCTTAATAGTTGAGGAGGTCGGTGGCGCAATTGCAGCAGCTTCACCTGAAGCCCAGGTTGAGCTTTTCAATGCATTGATCGATGGATGCAGAGAAGCAGTGGAAGTGGGGAGTTTGGACCAGAAGGTTGTCTTAGAGATTATTTATTCATTCATCTTCTTTCTTGAATGCTTATGTTTCATTTTTATCTGTTGTGAGTGACAACTTCTTGGCTGCTGACATGTTGAGATTTGTTTTACTTGTAGGGACCCTTGCTTGATTTTTTTGGTGTCCCTGTGAAGGCTAGTGATCTGGTCAACCGCGTTCAAGAACTTCAGCTCCTGGCAAAGCGCATTGTTCGATATGAAGACCCCATTGGACAGTTCCGTGTCCTGATGTACCTCAAACCTTCAAACTGGTCAAAAGGTTGTGGCTGGAATCAGAGTATGTATTACTTCTTCCCTTCAGATGTATTTGTCATTTGTCCTCCACTGAAAGACAATGATGGTGATGTGACATTTTTCGTTTTTAATAGTTGATGATGCAAGGTTACTTCTCGGAATATACTACCATGGGTTTGGCAATTGGGAAAAGATAAGATTAGATGAAAGGCTTGGCCTTATGAAGAAGATTGCTCCTGTAGAACTTCAGCACCATGAAACTTTCTTACCCCGTGCTCCAAATTTGAGAGACCGTGCTAATGCTCTTTTGGAAATGGTATGTAATCACTTATTGTCTAACTTTTGTATTAAAGGACTATATTTCTTCCATACATGCTCACGATTCTTTCAAATGTAAGTCGAGGAAAATTCTTGTCGAGTTCCACTAGGAAATTTAGTGGAAGAGATTTGGTTCTTTCGTCTGCTTTGGTGAAACTTTTTAGCATCCAATTGTAGATTGCATAGAGGTCTAAAATAGATTTGAACCTTTGAAACTTCTCAATGGGTTCTTCTCCTTGAAAAAAAAAGAAATACTTTACTCTTAACATTTTTTTTCTTTGAATTTTTATGTAGATGGGTTTCCTGGATATGCCTTCTTCTAATGATTTGTATCATTGTTTCACAATTATTTGTTTTATGTTGGTCTGGCCTGGATAATGAGGATGACATTTATCGTAATGTTGGTGTACATGTAGCAGAAAGCATTTATGAATGGACAAAGAAAGATTTTTAAATTACAAAATTTTTGTTTTTTTTTCCATCAGTCCTCCATGGCTAGGCTGGTGCATCCTGATACTTTAATCCTGTTAATCTGTTCTTTGCCTGTGCATCAGTGTGTGTTTGCTCGCATTTTTGGGTCATTGTTCATGAGTTGATGAATGAAATGTCTGTAACCAGGAACTTGCAGCTCTTGGGGGAAAGAGCGCAAATGCTAAAGTTGGTCGTAAGGCTTCCAAAGAGAGGGAAAATCCTGTCCCTGTTTCTGTGTCTCGCACTGGGGTCAAGAAAGGAAAAGCAGGTTCTTCTAGACTTAATGTCCAAATGAACAAGGACAAACCGCTGAAACCCCAGAGAGTTGAACCTTTAGTGAAAGAAGAGGGTGAAATGTCTGACGATGAAGAAGTATATGAGAAGTTTAAGGAAGAGAAATGGATGGAATGGTGTGAAGAGATGATGACTAGTGAAATTAAAACCCTGAATCGTCTTCATCGTTTGCAGACGACTAGTGCCAATCTTCCAAAGGAGAAGGTACGTCTTAGTATGCGTTATATTCTTTGTGCCATTTATTTTCCTTATCATCATTTTCATGCTGGTATTGTTATTCCCATATTTTATTTTCAGGTGCTTTCAAAAATTCGAAATTATTTACAGCTTCTTGGACGAAGGATAGACCAAATTGTTTTGGACAATGAGGAGGAACCATATGGACAGGATAGTATGTTCTTCTTCCTGAATATGATCTATTCGTGTCAGCTCTCTCTTAGTATTGATTTTCTGTCTGTCTTTCCCTCCTGCTTGCATGCATGTAATTTTTAAATTGTGTTTCTTGCCAATATTAGACTGCATATGTATCAAATTATGGTCTGTCTTGAAAATATAGAAAAATGTCTGCCTTGACTGAGTAGTCATATCTGACTGCACATTAGACAATCGTGAGGACTACATATAATATTAAATTCCTCATTTAATTTTGGTTTACATGTATGAAGTTCAAGTCAATACAGCATCTATTTACTAAAATACCATGTACAGGGATGACCACGCGCTTGTGGAACTTTGTTTCTACATTTTCAAACCTGTCTGGAGAGAGACTTCACCAAATATATGCGAAACTTAAACAAGAGCAGGATGAGGAACCTGGTCCTTCCCACATCAATGGCTCTGCATCTGGTCCTTTTGGCAGAGATAGTGACCCTACTTCCTTCTCCCACCTTGCTGAGAGGCAAAGAGGGTACAAAAGTGTTAATAACCAAACATTTGAACCTCTGAAGGGTTTTGATACAGCTAAATTTGAAGCATGGAAACGAAGGAGAAGAGGGGAGACTGATAGTCCATCTCAAAGACCTTTGAGTAATGGTTCTCGGCCAGCTGATCCAAACTCGATGGGAATTCTTGGTGCAGGACCATCTGAAAATAGACGTTCTGTCAATGAAAAGCCTTATAAGACTCGTCAAACTGGTTTACCACCAAGATAAGATTTTACATCAGGTATCGAGGATTTACATTGCAATGTGGTAGAAATACGGCTGATCAAAAAGTTGAGGCAATCGGCTGTCACCTAGGGGGACTTGTGGCATATTCTCTGGATTTTTTTTTCAACCATGAGAATAAATTTTTGGAGATACTATTTGGCTATCTGAGATGGTCAGAACAGGTTACCCACCAAATGGGATTTTGCATGATCAAACTAAAGGTGCGGAGGAAAAGAGGCTGAGGATTGTCTCTCATCTGCAAGGCTCATTGAAGAATTGTGCTGCAAATTTTCTTCCCTCCTGAATATGAGTTCGGCTGGCATATGATCATGTATATAGAGCAGTCTCATAAAAAGAAAAAAGAAATGTTTCTGTGCGCTCTTCGGTATATACATACATAAAAGGAAATACCGTATGTTGTTTGTATTATGCCTTCAGGAATTGTACATTATCAATTTTGAAATAAGTTTTGGTATTTTCTTCACTCCCAAATTGAGTTGGCAATGTTTTTTTTTTTTTTTAAAATGTTTTTGTTGGTTAAATTTTTTGAGTTGGCCATTTAAATACTAGTATCTATCCTTTAGTAGTATAGAAATTGAAAAATCCAGCTCAGGACCATAATCTGTTGACATGAATGTTCTCGGCTACTTGCTACTCTATTTTGACATTCTTTTCAATTTTAGTTTTTAATGGTTATGAGATTCGAGTGTAGGATATGTGGAATTTTTCCTGTGTGTTTGATGTTACTCTTAGCAGAAGTATCACATTTCTGTGTCTTTGGCATTCCTAATACGTTTGTTTTGGACTTCTGAGTTGGTCTTAAACCTCGTTAAAACCCCTGCAGGGTGAGCACAACACAAATTTGTTAGTAAAATCTAAGAAGGAAAAACAGGACAAGGATTCAAATCCTCCAACAGTTCCAGTTCAGCAGTGACGTACGGTGGTCGCGGATAAAAACAAGGTTGGGAGACAAACAAGAAAGACAATACGTGGTAAATGCAGCATGAGAGGCCTGTGTGGCCTTGGTTCCTATAAAATTAGTGTGGTGTGCAGCCCTTTATCACTTTATCTTCCATACATGTTTTCTCAACCTCAGCCTTCTTTTTCTAATATGCACCATTATTTCCTGTTTTTTTTGGCCACCATACGATTTGAACTGTATGCACGAGTCCACATTATCCAAAATTCGTTTAGCTTCTTGTTTGTTTCCCTCATTTTCTTTTTAATTTTTTTTTTGTGATTGAAGTGAAATAAGATGACACTCATTAAAAACTAAAGGGTTTACACAATAGTACTATTTGATTATGGAAGTGTTATTTTTATAGAAATTCGAAAATAATCGTTCGTAGAACCCTTTTGGTGCTATTCTTGGTATCTCATCCAGAAAATATTTATTTTTTCTTTGCGATCGTAGGATATATATATATAAAAGGTTTAAAAATATAGAAAATGATTTTAAAGTGGAAATCTACTAGACTGTAGTGTGTGTCTTGAGTTGCAAGATGCCAAGAAGGATGGATGCACTTATCTGCCACGTTTCAGAAAATGTGGCCCGCACGCTCGAAGGGTGATTGGCTCTCCCGCGCACTTAATATATAAATATATATACCCAATTTGGCTCTTCTCCAATGTACAATACTTGCATTCCTTTCTGAGCTCAAAGAGTTGTGGACAACTCGGAGTCCTCCATATTTTCAGGGTAATCTCACTCTCTTCTTCATTATTCTCTTTCTCCTTTTTCATATTGATATGATATCTGTATGCTTAACTGTTTATGTTTGTTGGCTCTTATTGACGGTGCACGTATAAGGCTTTCTCTGATTGTTTGCATAGTCAGATTGAATCACAGCTCCATCTGATTCTGAATTTTGCTGATTTAGTTTTCTTATGCTTTTACCACCTATATCTAGCTTTTTGTGTCTGTCTTGTTCTAATGGAACATGTGGAACACAGTTCTTGTTCTCCATAGAAGAAAATTGTTAATTTGCTTTAACTTTTTTTGTTTGACTGGAAATATTTCTGTTTCCTTTATTTTTTTCCCTCTTTTTTTTTTCTACCACTGAGCCGATAAGAATTGCTTGCTTGTTCCTTTTTGCTAACCTGTTTCTTGATCCTTTGTTGAAACTATTGTCTAAAGGAGTTGCATATCATGAGCTTCCTTCCTCGTAGTATAGATATAGATACTCATTTGTGCTTAATTGGGTGGTTTCAAAGAATTAAGTAGCAGTTAATCTCTCAGAAATCTGAAACCTCACCATTTGCGTGCGGAAAAAGAATTGAAGTTGAATTAATTAATTGCTTTATATTCCTCTCGTGTTCCTACCTCCTGGTAGCAGTTGTTTAGGATTGACTCTATCAATGTTTCCATAAGCTTCAAATCCCTTCATGCTAGTTCTCAGGATCTCGGCTTTGCATTCTTTTATATAGAGACCCATTAACCTAGTAAAAGTGAGAGCTTTGTATGAACAGACAGCGGTGTTCACCTGACCAAAAATATTATGCTCAAGTCATCCTTAGGTGTCAATTCAACAGTGGAGAACAAAACAACTAAATTTAAAAATAATTTTTCCTACCCTTGGATTTACATCTAACGATGGTAGACTTGGTAATGTTCACCTAGTCAATAACTGATCAAGAGAATTATTTCCACCCTTAGATTTACATCTAATGGTGGAAAAAATTATTTTTAAGTTCAATTATTTTGTCTCCACCGTTGGATTTACATCCAAGGGTGACTGAGTACAAATTTCTTGGTATAGATAGATACTTAAGCAAGTGTGTATGGGTCAATGGGTAGCGGTGGTTTAGTTCTTTTATTGTAAACTTTTCATGTGGGAGGCTCGGTTAGATAGATGTTTTCTTTGCTTTAACTTTGATTCATGGGGTTTGCAGCCGAGGGCCGTGGAAGCTGCAAGAGTGGAAAAATGGACAATGTTTACGCACCAGGAAGGAACCATCTCTTTGTTCCAGGGCCGGTCAATATCCCGGAACCCGTCCTTCGGGCAATGAACAGAAACAATGAGGACTATCGTTCTCCAGCTGTTCCAGCAATGACAAAAGTCCTGCTCGAGGATGTCAAGAAGATTTTCAAGACTACTACCGGAACTCCATTTATGATCCCTACCACAGGTTTGTTCATTTATAGTGAAGATGGTTTAGCTTTCCTTCTAGAGATCACATCTTTATGGATGCATATTTAATTTTTCATTGCACTGGATTCCATTTTAAGATGTAGTGCTGCGTAGAAAATGAGGGATGTTCTGGTTTTCCATTTTTTTTTGTTTTTTTTTTTTTTTTTTTCAGCCAGTGACAAGATAGTAAATCATTCAAACATGATTGCAATGATTCAAGTACAAAATTAAAGTTTGGAACTGCAAAATTTCTAAACTGATAGCAAACTGTTTTCTTGTTCTGGTGTACCATGATTGATACGCACACTGACTGAAAAACTAGGAGTGATTTTATGTTCCTGATTTTGGTAAATGGCTGAGTTGCTTTGTGTACATAATGTTGCTCTAGGTACTGGTGCATGGGAGAGTGCACTTACAAATACATTGTCCCCTGGAGATCGGATTGTATCTTTCCTGATTGGCCAGTTCAGTTTGCTGTGGATTGATCAGCAGCAGCGCCTTAATTTCAAGGTCGATGTTGTGGAAAGTGACTGGGGCCAAGGTGCCAACCTTGAAATTCTGGCATCAAAAATTGCCGAAGACACTGCGCACACTATAAAGGCAGTATGCATTGTTCACAATGAAACGGCAACTGGAGTTACCAATAACTTGGCTACAGTGAGAAAAATACTTGGTAAGCATGTATAGATATATTCCACAAGTGAGACTATACTTCCATTTTTTTCATCCGTTAGCTACCACTCTGCCTCATCAATTTGTATTGATATTTAGGTGTCTTTCCAATATAACCATGCATTTGTTATGTTTGTAATTTGCATATGAGTAACAAAGTCCTATCTTGTTAGTTTCTTGTAAATATGATACATTGATTATCCTCCACTTCATCAAACATGCTTCTCATGGTTTTCTTTGAACCTCAGACCACTACAGGCATCCGGCTCTCTTTCTTGTTGATGGAGTGTCTTCCATATGTGCTCTGGATTTCCGTATGGATGAATGGGGAGTAGATGTAGCCTTAACTGGCTCCCAGAAAGCTCTTTCCCTTCCCACTGGCATAGGGATTGTCTGTGCAAGCCCCAAAGCTCTCGAGGCATCCAAAACCGCAAAGTCAGTAAGAGTTTTCTTTGACTGGAATGATTACTTGAAGTTCTATAAGCTGGGCACATATTGGCCATACACACCTTCCATTCAGTTGCTATATGGGCTGCGAGCAGCTCTTGATCTTCTGTTTGAGGAAGGACTTGACAATGTGATTGCAAGACATAGCCGTTTGGGCAAAGCAACAAGGTACGCACCAGTTTTATCCGATTGCATCCACCTCTGAATGTCATGTAGTATTGAAATTTCAGATACTCGTAACATGAGTTGCTGCAACTTTGGTGTTGCTTAATGGTATTAAATGCTATATTTGAACATTTCTTACAATTATGAACTGTGCGCAGGCTTGCTGTGGAGGCATGGGGCTTGAAGAACTGCACCCAAAAAGAAGAATGGGTAAGTGACACAGTGACTGCTGTTCTTGTTCCTCCATACATTGACAGTACAGAAATTGTGAGAAGGGCATGGAAAAGGTACAATCTGAGTTTAGGCCTTGGCCTGAACAAAATTGCTGGCAAGGTTTTCAGAATAGGGCATCTTGGCAATCTGAATGAGGTAATGCCAAATTTTCTCAAATCACATATTCCAAGCATAAAATGATTAGCTAAATTGAGGCTTGTGAGTAAAGTGCACCCAATTCTATTGTCTTCTCAAGAGCTGTGTTTGTATTGCAAGAGAAACATCTTCTAAATCTTTTATCATTTTTTTTTCCGCATTGTTCTTTATTTTTGGCTGTTTGAAAGAGGATGGGGAAGTTTGATATAATGTGATGATTGCTAGGGGGAAGTCAAATGTGATACGGTACTAAATATGAAATTGCACCCATTCTTTTCTCACTAATTGGTTTCTGTTTCCAGTTGCAATTGTTGGGTTGTCTTGCTGGGGTTGAGATGGTGCTTAGGGACGTGGGCTACCCGGTTAAGCTAGGAAGTGGAGTAGCAGCTGCTTCTGCATACTTGCAGAACAACATTCCTCTCATCCCTTCCAGGGTTTGATTCAGCCTGCTGCTATGTATGTTTGCCCATGTAATTCATTTACCATGTTCTGTAATTTTGCTTCAAGATGCTCTGTAAATAACGCACATCTGTTCCTCTTCTTGCACTCTTTTGAGGCTCCTCAAACTCTCTTATTAATTAATACATGGTAATTTGGATGTTCCTATATCTGAAACTCCATGCTCGAGTTTCTACTGTATGTTCTTTTACTAAAATTTTTCTTGGTTTAGTGTACTATTAGTACTGTCCATCTTAAAATGAAATTGTTGGCAGTAGCCAGTAGGTCTGTAGCATGGATGCTGTGAATACTATGAAAGTTTTCTGTATAGCGAGTCTATACACAGAGTTATGTTCATAAGACCTACTGCCAACAATTTGATTTTCAGATGGAGATTACTAAAGCAAACTGTGAATACTGTCAGGCTTTCATATATCGTGTATAGCCTTGTTAAATCAAACATACTAAACTTGACTCCAGCAGACTAGCCATCCCCAAACCATTTATTTTGGTCCCAACGATGGCTGAGGCTAGCCAAAGTCTTCCCAGATGGAGGGACGGGGCTAATCACTATTTGAAATTTAAAAGTGAAAAGAAATTAAAGTATTCAAGTGTATCCCATAAGTAGCTAGAAGCTAGCACTGGTGGAGATTTTGCGACGGCAATTCTGAGCCAAATTCTATTAGCATTATTGAAATTTCTCTTATATTCGTAGTCCAAATCCCTCGATGCTTGGTATGCCTCCCCTCATGGTTTTTTGAACTTCTACCAAATCTTTTGTTGAATTGAAATGCCTTGGACGTCAAGTAAGTTGGCTTGTGAACCTATGGTTAATGATATCAAAGTTAAGAATTTTATGGGGCAAAACCAGCTAAAAGCTCATATTAATTTTGTTTCTCCTTAACGTGCAAAGGATCTTAGAGTTGCACTCATATGTTTAATTTGCGAACGCTAACCATTCCACTTAGTAGGAAGAGTGAGAGTACCGACGCTAGTGCGTGTTATAAAAGAATTCTGAGAAACATCTCATATCAATCAATTATAATACGACCCGATAACATAATTTGCAAATTACATGAATTAAAGCACTCATGATTAAAAGAATAGATAATTTACGGGTAATCTACCAAGATACAATTAATAAATAGGTGTCAACTCACGAACTTGCAAATCACCCGCTTATAATTTAGGGACTGTGACCACTTACCCAATTTTAGACAGAAAATTGCCCACTTACTCCACCAAGAGTTATTTAACCCCATTTACCCAAACTAACAGTGTTTGACAGTATTACCCTCATTTTAATTAATAAATTACATTAATCTCTCTCTCTCGCTCGCTCGCTCGCTCCCTCACGCTCACGGCCCAGAACCTCGATGCCTGGTGATGATCCTCGTCGCCTCGATGCCCGGTGATGATCCGCGTTGCCGTCGTCTCCGGTCACGAAAACCAAACCTCCTTCACTTCTCTGATGGTGGCGATGTCGAGGCCTTCGGAATCCGACTGAAACTCTGTCTCTGTCAGATCCGATTGGCGGAGCAGTACAGCAATCGGAGCAACCATCTCGGTGCCGCGACGCTGTCGGAGCCAGCCGGTCATTCGGACCGCTACCTCCTTTGGCGTGGTCAAGTATGGAGGTCGCGCATTCTGCTTCTCTCAGATTGGTGAATGGCTGCGTGGCACTACTGTTATGGTTTCTTCTCTAGCGGCTGGCGTTCGAGGTGGTCATGCCTTCTGGTGTTGCGCGTCTCAAGGTGATGGCATGGATTGTTTTGACTGGCTACTCTGGGATTGGTGTTGATGTGTTGGTGGCTCCGAGCCCTGTGGGTAGGCCACCAGATCGAGGTTTCTCTTAACATAAGAGATTTATCTACTTGATCAGGCACTTGGAAATGGTTATTTGGAAGATAATAATAACCCATTATTGGCCCCCAGTAGACTTTGAAATGAGGGACAGGGATCACTATAGTGTGGTGTATTGATAAGTTACATGTTGTTTTCTGTGTATTAAAGACAAATTATCTGTGAATCATACAAAATGGTGCATTTTTGGTGGTCTATTGGGAGGCAGTAGAGACATTGGACTTTGTATTGGGGGGCAATAATATGATTATTGGGAGCCAATAATATGATTATAAATTGATCAATTGTTCCTGTAGTGTATTCATTTTGGTTTTGGGAGTTCATACAATTCACTGGACGGCAATAATATGATTTTTGGGAGGCAATAATATGATTACTGGGGGGCAGTAATATGATTACTGGGGGGCAATAATAGCCGGATTCCGGATTCCAGTCATCGGTCGCCGGATTTCGGTTACCGGTTCCTGAAATCCGGTCATTGGTCGCTGGAATCCGGTCACCATTCGCCGGAGTCCGGTCACCGGTCGCCGGAGACCGCGCCGGCCACTGGTCACCGGAGCACAGCAAGGTGGAAGGTGACTTCTCTCTCTAAGTGAGAAAGAAGGAGAGGGCAAAAAAGTCTCAAAAAAAAAGAAAAAAGAATTAATTGGGTAAAGGGGAAATAATCCCTTAGAGTGTTTTGGGTAAATGGGGTTAAAAAACAGTTGGTGGAGCAAGTGGGCAATTTTTAGCTTAAAATCGGGTAAATGATCATTTTCCCTATAATTTATTACTAGCATTTTTCCACACATGCTCTGCATGTGCAAGTTATTAATTTTTTTTTTAGAAAATAAAAAAGAAAAAAGTTGGTTATTGCAGAGAAAAGAAAATGGGAGAGAAAAAAGTGGGTTGTGGATACTTTTTTTCAATTTTTTTAAATAAAAATACATTTTGTAAATGTCTTAATTATCCTTGTGATTTAATTAATTCTCAAAGTTTATTAATCTTCTAGGGTCAATTTTGTCAAAATTTTAGATTTAGGCTAACAAAGCCACTTCTCTTAATAATAGTATAGATTAGATCAGAATTCAAAATATTCAACTATTTCTATTAATTAATTAATTATATGCTTGTATTGTTTCATTAAAGCCTGCTCACCTAAGGGACATTTTTAAGGGACTGTGAGAGACAAGTGGATATGACGGTTGAAAATAAATACAACTGTGTTATAATTTTTGTTTTGTTAAAGGAAAAACACGTTATGTGCCTTTGTCAAAGTAACTGACGAAGAGGGAATTAGGAAATTAGCGGTTACAGTTCAATCATCCATTATTGTCATTATTATAATTGCTATTACCATTGTAATTGTCACGCCCCGAATTTCAATCACAATTAAGAGAATAAAATCAATCAAACACAAGAACTTCGGGCGTGATGGTTCGGACATCAAACAAAACAGCTAAGAAGATTTTCCTTTAAACAAAGGCAACTAGCTATGTCCCGAACCCACAATGTGAATACAGACTCGTTCTTTAGAGTCACATATTACATTACACAGAGTTTGCGAATTAAATTGCGTTAACAATTTAATAAGAAACCGCTCCTCAGAGCCTACTACATAGCGGAAGTCTTAACAACAGTAAAGCCACAAAATTAGCTTCCTACCGGATCAGCTGCTAAAAGGTCTCAGATTCAGCCACGATTTCCCTGACCTGCAGGATCAACCCCTACACCATCGAATAGTGCACGGGGTTGCCACACAACAAACCCGGTAAGCTTATGAAAGCTTGTATGAGTAAACTCAAACCACAAAGCAGAAACACATTCTTAAGTCACCTCAACCTAACTACGATAAGCACATAACTCACAACTACAACCATATGTTTCATAACCTTCCATAACATGCTTATGTAGGTCAACTCGTGACTAAAATCACATGCTCAGATTCTCAACCTAGCATCCAATTACACAAATTCTAGTCAAACGAAACTCCTCAAGTAATGTTTGGAAATCTTTTAGACTCACAACGGCGAGTCACAAAGATCATACTCCTTTCCTTCCCTCTGGAAGCCTTGTCATCAACATAACATCAAAGGTGAAAACAATGAATCACCTTCCTATCCTCACCACAGAGCACAATCGTCACCACTATGGCCTTTAAGATCAATCAAATCATCAACATTAAAACCAAGAAGAAAACAAGGCAATCACAATTCAAACCAAAGTGAAACAATTCATAGTAACCCCTGCGTATAGTTTTAGTTCAATAGGTTACATTAAAACAAACAATTCAAGTCATAGTAATCATCACAACCCCATACTCGGACATCTATAGGTAGCTCCGACCATCACAGCAGTCCTCTCGATCGTTGTTAACTTAATAACAATTCAACTCCTCTACAGAGCAGTCATCACACTGATCATCACATAGATTTCACCGGTCATCACACAGATATCAATCATCCTACTGTTCATCATGCAGATTTCGTCGGTCATCACACAAATAGCAATCATCAAACTGATCATCACACAGAGTTCGCCGTCATAACACAGATAACAATCATCCAATTAGTCATCACACAGATTTCACTGATCCATTACACAGATATTCCTACACAAGCTTACATGATCATCATCACCAAGATTCATCACACTGATGTCATTGATTCATTACACAGATATTCATACACAAACTACCATATCTTAAATCTCAATTAAGACGGTCATACTAGACCCATGGTATCTCAACAAATGAAATTCTACAATCACAAATCAATACACAATTTCACCATTCTCGAGCAATAATGAACTCATTCAAATATTGTTCACATCACAACGAAGCCACCAATACATATATATTTCACGTATATATATATATATATATATACAAATCCTATCCAGAGCGATGCCTCGCTTTGAAATTTCAGAGCGAGGTTAGGGTTTAGGGTCACTTTTCGGTCTCATATCCACATCTCGACCGTTCAGGTTTTAGGTATTAATATATAGATCATCTCTACAAAATTTCAGCCAATTTGATGATCTATAAGGTATCTAACTCATTTAAATCAATGGACGAACTATCAATGCCTTAATGACCATCAATTTGACTGAAATTTTACAGAGATGATCTATACATTAGTACCTAAAATCTGAACGGTCGAGATGTGGATATGAGACCGAAAAGTGACCATAAACCCAAACCTCGCTCTGGATAGGATCTGTATATATATATACGTAGTCATCCACTCAGGAATGCCACTAATACCAACTATAGTCATAGTTAACCTAATAACTCCAAGACAATATGGTAATTATGCTCATAATGAACATATGAGATTTACTTACCTCTGAATCCCACTGCGTCTTCACACGCTAACCAAGATAAGCACAATCGTCCCAATCCGCTCAATATAACTCTGTCAAGTACCTAATCACATACGGTCCCAACTTAGTACACGAACCACAAGCGATTAAAGTACGAAACCCCCGTTTTGAACTAAAACCACAAAAGTGATGACAATGGAGATGAAACCACATCCGAGACTACCCAAAGTCTCCTGAATACTTCTACGATCGATATGTCAAAACCACAAGTCGATCGAACACTCGAATCCTCACGGATCGAATAATTGAACGGTTCGAAACAGTAAAAATCATAACATATTCATACGATCTCCAAAAATTACATATTATATATCAAAACGCTCGTATCAACGAGTAGATGATATATGAAACCAGAAAATGTCCCTTACATGGCTGGAATGCCGCCAAAGTGCCGCCATAGGCTGTTGCACAACCACCACAACCACCACCAGCCAAAACTTAAAACCACATTAATCCAACCATCCAAAATGTCAAGAATACCAAGTAGAGAAACTTTAATACCTGGGGTTCAAGCCAACTCGGCCTAAATCGCCGCCTATCGCCGTCACAAGCTCCCACGCACTGTTCACAGTGAGTTGATCCGATTCCAACGTGAATCGATCAAAAGTACCACCAAGGATCGACAGAGGAGGCTCCTATGAACTCAACAAGCTTGATCTGAAGCCATGGCGTCGTCGGAGCTAGGATTTCCGACCGAATCCGACTGCACTCAAAGTCGCCCCCTTGCAGCGCCGCGCACAGTGCAAATCGTCGCTCGAGGATGCCACAGGGAGGAGCGCACGGAGGAGGCGAAACGATCTGAGCTTGTCCGGCTGCGAGTTCCAAAATAAGAGAGAGAACAGAGGTTTTGGCTTTCCGAAAAAGGAAACTCCCAAAATGAAAAATAGTAACTTCCGAAAATGGAAAGTTCTATTTATAGTGGTTTCCAAAAATATCTGAAACTTCCGCAGACCATAACTTTCACATACGAACTCCGATTTTCGCGTTCCACACCTCTACGAACTCGTATTGACGCGCTCTATGACTTTTGTGAAGGAAGTTTTCAGAGAAACTCAACGAATGAAAAGTCAACCTTTGCGCCCCCCCTAAAACCATACTTTTTGAATAAAAATTCGTCTGAAACACTTCTGCCTCATCCATGAACCATGAAATCGTCCAACAACCACTACTTAAATTCTAAAAAATCCTCGGAAAATAATAATAAATTTCCGGGGTACTACAGTAATCCTCACCCTATATAAAGGGACTATCTAATGAAATGAGCAGACCATTTTTTTTGCCCATTTTACTTTTACACGTTATCAGCACGCTCAGAGCAATAGCCAAGAAAAAAAGAAGAGAAAAAAACCCTAGAAAAAAATCCCAGAAAATTAAAAGAAATCTTTTTTTGCCCACAACCCTCACCTCTGCTACCATGCCCACACACAGTAGCGCCCCGCCTTCAACCTTGCAGCCCAGCCTCCAACGCGCATCTGCCTTGCACCCAAGCAGCGTGCACATCACCCACACCTGCACACTGCCCTGCTTTGCAGTCTGCAACCTCTCTACACCAGCGCCCCGCGCCTGCATCACCACCCTGCAGCACAACAACGCACAGTCCAACCGACCACAGCAGTCCACCACACCCTCTGTTCCCCAACGCGCCCGCTGGCCCTTTTGCTGCACCTCGCCTAGCCACTGCCTAGCCTCGCACGACTCCTGCCCACACCAGCCTGCTCGTTGCCTTGCTGCAAGCGCGCACGCTATTAACCCC